>NC_056739.1:699559589-699609589 GCF_019279795.1 Protopterus annectens
CACTATGGGCTGGATTTACGAAGGCTGTAAGAACAGTGTAAGACGGCAGACAGGCAATATGTCTGCCGAGTGATTCAGCAATAGCCGGCAGGGGCGTGCATGAGAGCTTCTAAAGCTACTCTTGCATGGACAGTGTTATGGTATGCAAATTACCTAATTTGCTGCTGAAAGCTATGCAACTGAGGTAAATTTGCAATCCAGGAACCACTAACCTGTCCATGTAAGAGTAGTGTTATCTGCAAAAATGTACTCTGTTGGTAACAGAGTACCGTTCTGCAAATAGCTAAACGGAGCTATGACAGCTCCAAATAAAGGATGCATCTAGTTAAGGAAGCATTCCAATGGCCAGATATAAGGTCATTGGCATTTGCAAATTATATAAATCCTTAAAATCCAATGTTATTTTTCCCCCGATCGCCGATGTTTAAGTGTAGTGCAGCGTCGCGCAAACATGCTGCGCTTTAAATAAAAAGAAAAAAAGGGAAAAATAGCCACAGATGTGCATTTACACTAAAAAGCTTGTTCAGCCATGCAGGTGAATGGCAGGCTGTAAACAACATGGCCACTGAGTAGTGGTTGCTAAGGGGGGGGGGAGCTCAGTGTGAGAGATGTAACCAAGCATTAGTAGGCAATCCTATGCGAATGAGGATAAGGATAGTGAATCCCAATTTTTCCCCAGAATGTGAGCCATGTCCCTAGAGTGTAAGTGTAGGAGTAGGGGAGTAGTAGAGTAGAAGATAAGTGACATCATGAGGGGGTATGTCTGAAAGACTGTAAGGTGATTGGAGTACAGTGGCTTGTGTTTGCCCTGAGTTGCTCAGGATTGCAAGAGGTGTGTTAACAGTGGTACTAGCTGAAAACAAGAAACCAAAGGTGTTCATCGTGGATATATCTGAAATCTCTTGCAAATGGGCACACAGTGTGTGCGCACATGACCGCTTGTTTGTGCGCCACTGCCCCCTGTGGAAACAGAAAGTGAAAAAGGAAAAAAAAAGTAGTAGGAAGTTAACCAAGGAGAACTAGCAGAGTTGCCAGGTGAAATATATCACAATCAGCCAATTACACAGGCAGTCAACTAGCCCAGCCCAGCCCAGCAATTTAAACTCTGCAAACAGCAGTCTAACCTTTTTATTCACAAGAACTGTGCAACACTGCAATATAGAAAGAGTGAAAACTCAAAAAGCTTAAGGCTGACAAAATGTTATGGGCTGCCATTGCTATTGTAAACCAACATGTGCAAGGTGTTGAGGGTGGTGATGTTGTGAATGCTGCTAAGCAACTCACAGTGAGGAGACAGAGAAGAGTGTACAGACCCAGGGTAACCTACCAGGGTCTACATGAGCTGGAGATAGTGGAGCACTATAGAATGGACAGAGACCTCCTGCAGCAAATTGTTGAGCTGTGCCAGCCACGCCTCACACACAGAACCAACAGAGGGGGACCCATCCCAGTGGATACTAAGGTATGTGTAGGCCTACAAATGCTAGCTACAGGTACCTTCCAGAGACCAACTGGTGATATGATGGGAGTTTATATGCATCAGCATCCAGGGTACTGCACCAGTTCCTGGATGCCATGTCAGCAGATGTCAGTGAGCATGCATATTTCCCCAATTCCAGTGAGGCATTGGCCAGCAATATGTGTCTTTTCCACCAAATAGCAGAATAGCCTGAGGTGGTGGGTGCAATAGACTGCACACACATACACATCAAAGCACCACCCAGTGAGCGGGGTAGTGTCTACATCAACCGCAAGGGCTTCCCCTCCATCAACTGTCAGGTCATGTGCGATGCCCAGGGCATAATAATGAATGTGTGTGCTGGCTGCCCTGGAAACTATCACGATTCCCACATCTGGCATCTGATGCAGCTGTACCAGAGATTTGCCAATGGGGACATCCCTGACGGTCACCTAGTTGGGGATGCTGGATACGCACTGGATCTGTGGCTGATGGCACCCATTAGAAATGCACACACACCCGAACAAGAACTCCATAATGAGGTACACGTGCAAACAAGAAACATTATTGAGCGTGTGTTTGGGATGCTCAACTCACGGTTCCGGTACCTGGACACATCTGGCTGGAGCCTTGCAGTACTCACCAACTACATGTACCCAAATTGTCATGGTATGTGCCATGCTACACAATATGATCCTGTGAAAACAGCTGCAGCAGGAACACCATGGGGCAGGGTCAAACAGCAATCCACCATTGCCAAGGCTTGCACAGGCACAGCATGACTCTAAGGAGGAACAACCTGAGCCTGCCCAAGTAGCAGAAGGAGGCATGCCCAGTATGCCCTGGCCTTGGCAAAGAGGCAACACATAGCACATACACTGACTCAGTAGGAACCCTGGAAATGACACCTCTCTCTGCCTCACACATACAATAAAAGGGATGCCTAACTTGACACTACCTGTTTTCAAACATGTATAGGGAGTGTACTATGTGCATCCGACATAGGCAGCCCTGCAGCACCACCTGAGGCATCATTGCCCTATATTAAGCAATACAAAGCAGTGTTAAGCACATTTTACCACTATTTAGCATACTTAAGCACAATTGCGCAGAGCTGTGCGCTGCGCAAACTAGCACAACATTGGGCAATGTTGGGCAACGTTGGGCAATGTTAGTCTGCTAAACACGCTCACACCTGCTTTACTGTTCCTTAACCAGTCAGGTCTGCCCAGAAGGAAAATAAAAAGCAATGATAGGGCTCAAACTCAGGATACTGTGCACTATAGTCACAGTACTGAACCACTAAGCCATGACAGCATTTCAATGACACAGACACAGCAGGGCAATTGTAGAATAATGCAAACACAAACAATTGCTGTATCATGCCCTCTGAACTTCCCCCCACGCCTATGCAGACAGATAACAGCAGACCACGCCGTGTGATGTGGGTTGGGTAGGCTATGAAGTCACAAACTAATATACGTGAAATTGGAAGTTAAGTGCTGTAGTACAGTAGTATGCCTCAAGCCAGTACGATAGGCAACAGTACAGGCTGAAATGGAGTGCCTGGCATAGCAGTGCAGGCCTAGCAAACATGTATAAGTGTCAGGTGAACCCCTCAATCCAATATACACCCACAGTAACAATCAGGTGTGCCCCCTGGGTAGAAATGTACAAATAATAGCTGCCCCCTGTATGTATAAATGTTGATAAGTCTATGCAAAGCGACTCATGGAAGCCCTGCAGGCACAGTGTGCTTCCTGTCAATGTACAACACAAAGGTGATCCCTGAAGTAAAAAACAACTTTATTTTTCACACACACATATATGATATATGTCCATGCTGGGCATGCTCACACACTTAAATAAATGAAGCAAATGTCAGTCAACAACATACTGAAAGGTCATACTGGGCATGATCATACACTTAGGCCATGTCTGAGTAAAGCAGTGGGCCACATATATCTGGCAGTTGCAGTTCTTACCCCAGAAACTTGTCACTATTCACCAATCCTGCCTTGCGCACACAGTTATATGAAAACAGACCCATATAATATATTGGACTCAGAGTAATGGTGAATGTGGAAGAGAGGTGAAGAAGAGAATACAGGCAGGGTGGAATGGGTGGAGAAGAGTGTCAGGAGTGATTTGTGACAGACGGGTACCAGTAAGAGTGAAAGGGAAGGTCTACAAGAGGGTAGTGAGACCAGCTATGTTATACAGGTTGGAGACAGTGGCACTGACAAAAAGGCAGAAGTCAGAGCTGGATGTGGCAGAGTTAAAGATGTTAAGATTTGCACTCAGTGTGACTAAGATGGATAGGATTAGGAATCAGTATATTAGAGGGTCAGCTCATGTTGGACAGTTTGGAGACAAAGCAAGAGAGACGAGATTGCTTTGGTTTGGACATGTGCTGAGGAGGGATGATGGGTATATTGGGAAAAAATGCTAAGGATGGAGCTGCCAGGTAAGAGGAAAAGAGGAAGGCGTAAGATAAGGTTTATGGATGTGGTGAGAGAGGTGGTTGGTGTGACAGAGCAAGATGCAGAGGATAGGAAGAAATGGAAAGAGATGATCTGCTGTGGCGACCCCTAACGGGAAAAGCCAAAAGATGATGATGATAATATATTGGACTCCTGTCATAATCAAAGTATGTACTACAAGTACTGAACTTGTTCAGAGAAAGTGAAAATTCAAAGAAGACCAATAAATCTCCGATCAGTATCATCAATAAACAATGAGCACTCCTAACATTATCCAATCCACGTTCTGGCAAAAATATTGTCAAAGAGTGCATAGGGAATCATGAAGCTTTCTTTCACAATGTCATATATATCAATGTAAACACATATATGTTCTGAATCAGTGCAAACTGTAAATGAATACATGTACATGACTGACACCGCCAACATCTTGTCAGACAGGTTCATACATATTTACCCCCCTCTCACTGACAAAAGGGCCCATTATCATACCTGGAGACTGTGAAAACCCAGAAATCACATATACAATGGTTAAACAGCAATTTCAAAACCTATAAACACTGCGTCTATGGGATGACATGGCTTCCCTAGCTGTGTCATATGTGAACTCCAAAATAAACAGACCCTGCACCTGAACAGTCTGTTGAGACTCACCCTCTGTACAGGATAGGAAACTGTTGAAAGCGTTACAGCAACATTTGGCACACTCCACAAGTGTTGGTGCAAAACAGACCATATGAACTATTATCTTATAAGCCTATTAAGCCTGATCTGCAAGACCATGGAGTCCATCATGATGGAACTCATAAACAGAGCTATTGTGAGCCTACAAACACCCAACCCTACCAATTTTGGTTTGGTCAGGGGCAGATCATGATTCCTAAACCTGCTAGACTGTTTACAAGGTTGTCACCCAGGACATACATCAATGAAATGAGCTACACACATCCCACATAGATCTTGGAAAGCCTTCTTTCAACATCCCAGACACATGTCGTATCCACAAAATCAACAACCAGTGCATAAATATGTATGTCATCTGATGGATTACCAACTGGGGCACAGATAGATCCCACAAGGTAACAATTGTGGTCTCCTGTTCAAGCTGGTAACAACTGCTGTCCCCCATGCCTCAGTCCTGAGACCCCTCCTGTCTGGTGTATACTTTTCAGAAATACAGTCAAACACACGAGGGCTATGTTTAGCAAAGTTTGTGGATGACTGCAAAAAAGTTGCCATAATCGATGTGTGGGACAACAGAGACATCCATAAAAAGGGTCTTGGTCAGACATATGTGGTGTAAAAATTATGCCCTCGAGCTACAATCATAGAAATACCACATAGGTGCCAACACCCTAAATAAGGGATCTATGAACACATGTGGATAGTCAACTCTACTTCCAGAAACATATTCACAAAGTGGTTAGAAAATCATGCTATGTATTCCCACAAACTGCCAAGGGCTTTGCATGTAGGTCAAAGGAAGTTCCTTCTACTTATTAGTCATCAGACCCATCAGAGAGTACCACAACACACTAGCGATGAATCTGACTAGGCACCTTCAGCAGCTGGAAAGACCACTGAAGTACCTCAACAAGAGGATTACTGGCCTCAAGCAATTGCCCCATGCAACCAGACTGAATTTAACTCAATCTGTACTCTTTTGCATACTGTCTACTCAGGAGATCTCTGCCCAACAGACAGATCCATGTCCAATGCAGAACTGATGTACATGCACTATCTGAAGTAAACCCAAGCTCACTGTACCACATGCTCTAGGGATATCATCATCACAACAATAAATAGAACATGTTGGAGGGATACATGACTAACTCACAGACTTCTCTTGCTTTGGAACAGGCTCCCAAGTGACATTAAGCCGAGACCCTCACTGACACTCTTCCAGAGGAGCCTTGATGAGTGTATGTGAAACTGAACTGTCACACCATGGATCACTTCGTCTGCTCTACTACACAGAGGCCTAGGGAACTAACTCCATGGGTGGTGATAGCTGCACACTCTGGTAATACATATATATATATATATATATATATATATATATATATATATATATATATAGGGGGAACACAGTATAATAAGCCAAAGATGGATGGGCAGAGATATGTGTAAGAGGGTGACCATGACAGGGAGCCATCCAGGACTCTCCCACCCAGCACACATCCCAATGGCAAGAAAGACATGAGGTGCACAGCTCTCCCACTGTACACAACAGCCACCAGTATCTGTAAGCATTACAGTGTATGTGGTCTATGTGCCTGCTGTGCAACATGACTGTACAATGAAGTACACATCTACTATCTGTAGACATGTACCTGTCACATAGGTCCATCAGTATGTAGTAGACTATCTCCACGAAGGCATATATCAGCCTACGCAAGTTGTGCAGCTTTCACCATACCATTGGGTAGTCTCCCAAGGCCTAATTCTAATAGTTAGTACCCTAAGCCCCTTTCTAGTGGGGCTGCTGATGTGATGCCTGGCATGAACTGTCTGTTTCCCATCCACTCATCAAAGTTTCAATTGAATACTGTCAGCGAGGGGTTCTGTCTGATGTACATTGGGACTCTGTTCCACAGTAAGGCAATTAATAAGGCAAGGCAGTAATTAAGGCAAGTAAGGTAAAGTTTCTGGGATGGTACTCTATTCCACCAGCATGTTGTATTCATTGTTCTGATGAGGTTCATATCCCTGGAATGTGTAGGGCGACTCAATGTTGTTATGTGTAGATGGAGCATGTTCAACAGTTATGTGTTGGACATGGCTCTGTATGTTAGGCAGAGTGTGCCTCTGAGTAGGCGGTATGCAACGAAGAACAGATTTAGTTTTACCAGTTGTGTTGCATAACACAACTGTTTGAGGCCAGTAATCCCCTTGATGAGGTACCTATGTGGTTTCTACAGCTGCTGGATACGCTAAGTTGAGTACATCCAAAATGGTGCACTCTACTCAATGATGGGTCTGATGATGTAAGAGTAGAGTGCCAACACTACCTCTTTGGATCCTGATGCAAACCCTTTGTTGATTAGGTGGGCCACATAGGATCTCCCAATCACTTTGGCAACATGGTTGTCAAAGGAAAGATGACTATCTACTTGTGTCCCCAGATCCCTTATCACCTTGTCATTTTAAGGGGGTAAAACCCATGTGGTAGTTCGTGGGTATTTTGTTTTCAACAAAGAGGATGACTATGCATTCCTCCACAGTGAGCTTGAGGCCATGATTCTGACACCACATGTCTGTCTCATAGAGTCCCTTCTGGAGAATATGTCTGTCTTCCAAGGAATCTATTACGGCAAATTCTTTAGAGTTCCCAGGAAATTTAGTCGACCACAACTCTCCTGTGTTGGCATGTACATTTGAGAAGTCTCTACCAAACAGAAGGGACCCCAGGACTGAACCCTGGGGGACACCAGTCATTATCGGTGTAGAGTCTGACATGTAGCCAGCAACTCATAATGTGTGGGATCTATCTGTGAGCCAGTTTGCAATCCATCTTGTGATGTTTGGATTCATGGCCAGGTTGGTGAGTTCATCTATGATACCTGACTGAGGAATGGTGTCAAAGGCCTTAGCAAGGTATAGGTAGGCTGTGTGGATCTCATTTCAATCATCTGTAGCCTGGGTAACTGTCAAAGAAATCCTCCCAGTTCAGGAGGCATGGTCTGCATTTGACAAAGCCAAACTGTGTGTGCTCAACTGTGTGAAGGTTCCCAATCTCAGTATTGTTGACTTGCATTATTATTGGCTCAATTGCCTTGCAGAACACACTTGTGAGGTTCATAGATCATGAATGCCAAGGGGTTTTCGTGGCCCCACCCCGGTGGAGTGTGAAGAATGTTGCCGTGCAACAATCTATGGGTACATATCCTGTAGAGAGCATGTAGAGAGAGGTGTAGGTATCCTTGATGAATATGGATACATCCTCACCCTATGTGCTATGATTCAGGTTCTGATGCCTCGAGTGTGTGCATCTAGAGGCTGAGACTTCTGGCAGTGAGTAGCATTTAGCTCACTTTGTGGTTATTTGTGTTGGTTACAGGGTTTGGTTTGTCCTGCGTGACCGGTGTTCCACACCTGAAGTCAGCACCTCATTGGTCCTATCTGACCGTAAGCTAATTACCCTACATATCCACATTTTGGACCCACACCCCCATTAAGGAAACCATGTAAAAAAATGTCTCCAAAGCCAACTTCATGCTTCTTAAGACAGAAGTGCTGAACTGCAGGACACCCATGCAGATGGACAATACAGTTACAACTACTGAATCCTTCACAATTGCACTTCATAAGCGCTTACATGACTGCATGCATTGTGCTATCCCAAACAGAACCAAGATGCTAACCTCCAAGAAAAGGAAGCCAATCCAATGTTCCCCTGCCATAAACAAACTGCATAACAGAAGGAAAATACTGTTGCAAAAGAGGGTAAAATCCCATGAGGGGAGGAGCTCCATGGTCCACATCAGTAAGAAGCTGTGATCCATGACAAAATCCTCCAAAGCTAGTTATGAAAACAAAATTGACACTGATTCTAAAGACAACCACAAAGCATTCTATAGCTATGTCAAGAATCTCAATGGCAACACTCAGATCTGCTCTGAGTTACAGCACAATGGCACTAAATATACAGACCCAACTGATATTGCCAACATCCTGGCAGATAGGATCAGTGCTAACTTTACCCCCCTCTCAACTATGAAAGAGCACATCTCCATAATGGAAGACTGCAAAGTTGCTGTCATCATGGCTGCACAGGTAAAAAACACTCTCCAAAGCCAGAAACACAGCATCCATGGTACCAGATAACACCCCAGGCTGTGTTCTACACAAACTGCAGAAAGAACAGGCACCACACCTATGTACCATGTTCAGTCATAACCTCGCCTCAGGCTTTGTGCCTGCTGAATGGCACACAGTGGCGATTATCCCACTACACAAGGGGTGATCCACCATGGACCCCAGGAACTAGCGGCCCATTAGCCTGATGAGCCTGCTCTGCAAGGCCATGGAATGTATCATCATATAACTTATAAAAAAAGACATTGGTAATCTCCAAACTCTGGACCACAACCATGTTGGGTTTGTAAAAGGCAGATCATGTCTCCTAAACCTGATAGACATCATTGAAGCAGTCACCAGAATGGTAGACAAGGGTAAGGTGGTTCACACAGCCTATGTAGATATTGCCACAGCTTTCAACACCATCCCCCACACTGGAATTATAGATAAACCCACTAAACTAGGCATAAATCACTATGTCACAAGATGGGATGCCAACTGGCTAACTGACAGAACACACACTGTGAAAGTAGCAGACTCCAAGTACGACATTAGACCAGAGATAAGTGCAGTACCTCAGGGTTCAATCCTGGGTCCTGTCCTGTCTGGTATCTACTTCCCTGAAGTAAATTTTAACATGGAAGGTCTGTGGCTAATGAAGTTTCCAGATGACTGCAAACTAGGAGCCATAACCAAAACTACTGAAGATGTGGACATCCTACAAAATGGCCTCACTGAGACAGATGCCTGGTGTCAAAGCCATGGCCTCAAGTTCAATGTCAATAAGTGCATTGTCATCCCCTTTGGTAAAAACTCTGTAGCCATGAACTACAACATAGGCGGTAGTATACTTAACACTGAAAGTGTAATAAGAGACCTTGGGTCACAGTTGGACAGTGGACACACCTGTGATAATCACATCCCCGCAGTAGTACGGAAATCCTTCTATGTGGCACACCTCATCAAAAAAGGTGTCTCATGCAGAATAGAAGAGGACATTGTTCCCCTCTACTCATCACTCACTAGATCCATAATAGAGTACAATGCCCCTTTTGCTATGTACCTCACAAAACATCTATAACAACTGGAAAGCCTGCAGAAATACCTCACAAATAGCATTAGCGGCCTGAAATACATGCCATACACAGACCGTCTCAAAATGCTCCAGCTGTACTCTCTCGCATATCGCCTACTCAGAGGTGATCTCTGCCTAACATACAAAGCTATGTCAAACACAGAGCTGTTGGACATGCTCCACGTAAGACACTCACAATCCCTCTGATCTTTGGCCCCAAAACCCAAATTGAAATTCAAAATGATATGGTGTATCCATTTACCTTATGAATACCCACACCTTCAGGTTAGTGGCACAGCATGAGGTCTGGAAGACCATGCAAGTGCAACTAACTGTGGGCAAAGCTGCTTATCAGATTGTAGCCTGCTTCAGATCACCTACCTTGTCTCAGGAACCTCACTCAGTATTCCTGAGAACAGTGGAAAATATAAAGGTCCTACCAAACACCATTATATGAGGAGATTACAACTACCAAAACACTGACTGGTAGAATTACTCATGTACAACATCCTTTGCCCAATGCTTCCCAGAGTTTAAAAACTCAAATGCTCTGGAACAGCTGGTTACCACGCCCACTAGAGGTGACAACATACTGGACCTGAGCATCATCACCAACATGGGGTACCAGTGTTCCACAACAGAGATAAACCCCTTGCTGGTAATATCAGATCATAAAGTAATCACACTGGACATCCACATCATGCCCCCCCCCCCACAGTCAAGGAAACCACTGTGAAGAAAGTTTCTAAAGCAAACAGCACACTTCTCAAGACCAAAGTGGAAAGTTCAAAAGCACCCTTGCTATAGGATAATGCTTTACAATCTGCAGAATCATTTACAAGTGCATTCTATGAGCATCTACAGGGATGCATGGATTGAGGCATGCCAAATAAAACCATAATGCACTCCTCCAAAAATAGGAAACCAATCTGGTGGTTGTTGCACATAAATAAGCTATATAACAGAAGGAGGGAACGAACACATGATAGAGCAAACTTCACATAAGGAAAGGCATCACTGATCATTATTAGGAAGAAACAATGATCGCTCATAAAATAATCCAAGGCCAGTTTCTAAAGACAAATTGCCAAGGAATGTAAGAATAACAGCCACAAAGCCTTCGTTAGCTATAGCAAACATTTAGGTGGCAACTCTCATAAATGCTGTCAGCTACTGCAAAATGGAAAAAAGATACACTGAACCAACTTACATTGCCCACATCCTGGGGGACAAGTTCAGTGCAACCCCCCCCACATCACCCCCAAAAGGGCCTGTGTCCATCCCAGAACAATGCAGAGCACCAGACTTCATGGACATGCAGGTAAAGACAACCCTCCCCAAAGCTAAGAACACAGCATCAGTGGGACTGGATGGTGTCCCAGGCTGCTACTTACACCAGCCCCAAGGAACTACACCCTCACCTACATTCACTGTCCAGACTCAACCTTACCACAGGCTATGTACCCAAGGAATGACATACAGCAACATTCATCCAGCTCCACAAAGGGGGTGGCACAACAGAACCAGGAAACCATTGCCCTATAGGCCTACTCAGCCTGGTCTGCAAAGCTATGGAGCAAATTACCATGGAGCCCATAAACAGAGACAATGGGGACCTCCAGATACTGGACTCTTCCCAACTTGGCTTTGTTAAAGGTAGATCCTGTCTCCCAAACCTAGTTGACTTATTTGAAACAGTTACCAAGGACATAGATGGAGGTGAAAGTAGTCCACACAGCCCACCTGGACCTCACTAAGGCCTTTCGACACCATTCCCTACTCTGGCATCATGGACAAGCTTACCAGCTTGAACGTTAACAGCTATGTCACAGGATGGGTGGCCAACTGACTCACAGATCAAACACACATGTTCAGAGTTGCAGGTGCCTTGTCCGACTCTAAGCCAGTCACAAATGCCATCACACAGGTATTGGTCCTGGGACCCCACCTGTTCAGTAGATACTGCTCAGAGGTACAGGCAAGCACGGGAGGAGAATGGCTGAACAAATTTGCAGATGACTGATAGCTGTGGTCCATAATTGACTCCACGGCTGACACAGACATCCTACAGAAGGATTTCACAGAGACAGATACCTGGTGTCAAAACAATGCCCTCAAGCAGAATGCCAAAGAATGCATAATCATCCCCTTTGGATAAAACAAAGTGCATACAGATTACCACATAGGTGGTAAGCCAGTATGTACAGCTATGTAATTATGGCCCTGGGGACCCATGTAGATAGTAAACTCTCCTTTGATGATCACATTGCCAAAGTGTCTATAAATTCCTTCTATGTAGCCCACCTAATGTCACCTAATGTAACCCACTTTGTCTAGTCTGATGATGTCACCAACCTACAAATATACCTGTGGAAAGGAGAGCTTCCAGTAATGTGTATAGTGCGTCGTGTAAATACATATTGATCTAGTATCATAAGGTAATTAAGTAGGGGTTTGAATCCTGCACTTGACAACTGTATTGTGTGTATCTCCTTGTAGAGAAGCAACCTTTTTGGAGACAACTACAACACCTTAAAAGTGGTATACTTATCTTTGTCAAGTCTGATGATGTCACCATCCTACAAATATACCTGTGGAAAGAAAAATTCCCAGTAATGTGTATAGCGCGTTGTGTAAATATATATTGCTCTTGTATCATGAGGTAGTTAGGTAGGGGTTTAAATCCTGCACTTGACAGCTGTATGATAGTGTGGGTGTGTGTGTATCTCCTTCTAGAGGAGCAGCCTTTTTGAAGACAACTACACCACCTTAAAAGTGGTATACTTATCTTCGTCAAGTCTGATGATGTCACCATCCTACAAATATACCTGTGGAAAGGAGAACTCCCAGTAATGTGTATAGTGCATTGTGTAAATGTGTACTGCTCTAATATCATCAAGTAGTGAGGTAGGGGGTTTGAATCCTGCATTTGGTGAGTGTGTGTGTGCTCTATGTGTGTGACACAGTTGGTCAGTGTGCTGTGTGTTTTTCTTTTACTACTGTAATACATATTACAATGACAACAGTATGTGCATTGCATGTCAGGTAGCTGTGTGGCAGATACATATACGTACATGTGACCTCAATTATTTCAGAGGTGGGAACCCTGCTTTCTCCATGAACACATCTGTTATCTTTGCCAGAGTGTGCTGCTGCTTTCTAGACCTTAGGTCACATCTGTATGCTTGTGACAATCCCAGCCACTGCAGTGATCTCTGGCCTAGGTCATCCATGTCACACACACCCATTATGGTTTCTATTGAATAGTGTGAGTGAGGGTTTATGCCTGAGGTATATTTCAGACCAGTGAAAATGCAGCAAAGTCTGTCAATGATGGCTATTCATTATAGGTATACAACAACCTTTGTGGATATGCCTGCAGATCCCTTATTGCTTATATGATTCACAGAGGGATTTCAAAATACCTTTGGAAATGTGATTACCAAAGGAGAGATGATGTAACACTTGGCTGTATGTACACATCTGTACCTGTCAACATGTTGGGTGCTACTACCTATGTGGTACTGTGGGGATACTATGTTTTGTAAAGGTGGATGACCATGCTTTAGTTGTCTTATAGCTTTACAGCATGGGTTTGACAACAGGTATCTGTCTGTATGATGCCCTTGTGGAGGATGTGTGTGTCATCTAGAGAATGCATTATATGCCACAGTATGCATTCCCAGACATGGACGGGCATATCCCTACTGTGCTTGCTTGTACCTAAGTGAGCTATATGGCAATCAGGAGTGGTCCCAGGAATGGGTGCAGGTGAACACCACTGGTTACTGGCATAGTATAGTTCCTGAAGGGTACAAATGTTACTCTGTGTCCTACATCTGTGTGTCAGTTGTCAAGACATCATCTAATGATTGTTTATGGTCAGGCTGTCGAGGTTATTTATACTACCAGAATGCAAACCAATGACAGATAGTAACAGTATCACCCACAGCACAGTGTCAAACCATGTCATACACACATGTGTACCCAAGTTCCAAAATGTGTATAGTACAATGCATACTGGCCACCATTAGAAACTATGGAGTGTTAACACTGTGTAATACAGGGCAGTCACCCTGCCCATGTGTCCACTATGCACGTACATGCAGACAGTGCACCTCCACCATGTTCACAAATGTACACCTGAAAACATGTGCTGCACAGATCTTACATGTACTGTCCACTCTCTAACACATGCTGCCAATACTACACACATCAGCCAAGTGGCACGTGGGTGGACAATACACTATTGTGATTAACACTGGTGTAAACAATACTACATTGACAATTATAGCTTTAATGCATCATGCCTGCTCAGCTACACCTTCAAGGGTAACATTACACTTTACTGCTGACAACATGCTAACATTGCTATACTGCCATAAAGTCACCCTGTGCATCAGCACCATGTTAGCCTGTTCCTGCTTCAATGGTACAGATGACAGGGGGTGGCACAGGTTTCATCATATGCACAGGGTGTGTTGTTGGTTTGCCAGAGGCCTACACTGAGCCATACAATCGACATGTATGTGTGTGTGTGTGTGTGTGTGTGTGTGTGTGTGTGTGTGTGTGTGTGTGTGTGTGAGGGCCAAGAGTACTGGTATGGGCCAATGTTGATGTAATGTGTGCGGGTATGTGTTACCCCTAGGTGTCTGGTTTATGTGTGTGTGTGTCTGTATGCCCACAGTTCCACCATGTGGCTGCCATATACAGGGATTTGTGGGACAGCCACAGACTGTACCTGCCAGGCTTTATAGATCACCATCTCCGGCCATGGATACGGTACTTGTGCCTGGCAGGGGTGCTACTGACAGTATCAGGTACTAAGCCAGACTGAGTACTATCCTCAGAGGTAGACATATGTACAATGGACCCAGGTCCCTGCTGGGACTGTCCAGAGCCATGTGCACATGGTCTTCTAAGATGATCTATGGACAAGCCCACCCCCAACATTACTGGGGCTGGTACTGGCACTATGGGAGCGGCTGTGACTTGACGGACGTCCTCGGTGACTGCCAGCTACTGATGTTGCTGGCATACATCCACGTCAATGTCTCACCTGTCCCACACTGTCCTGACACATGGACATGACATTTTGAAGGACATCTAATGTCTTACCCCGACGTCTATCCATGACCTCAGTGTAATTACAGATGGCACCTGCTAGGTCACGGATACTGTCATTTAAAGCAGTGCTGTGTGCCCTCTGTGCCCTTAGTCCCTGCCTGGTGTACCATTCAATACGTGCCTGTGCCTCCATGACAGCCTGGAACATGCGTGAGGTTGAAAGACCTGTGGCACATCTGATAGGGGCATGATGACCAGCAGTGCTCCGACGAGAACCCAGGGACATCTGCCTATGTGGTACTGTTCCAGACCTCTGGGTATGGCTGCTGTGTCTGGATGCATGTGCCATAGGTGCCACACTGTCCTGGCCATTGCCGGCTGTAGACTGTCCCTCAGCTAAGGGCATTGGTGATGAGGGATGTATTGGCAGTATAACTGTGTGCATGGATGGGCTGGACAGCTGTGTACTGTCAATTGGTGGCCCAATGACAGACCCTGGAAAACATGCCTGTGCCTCAACACACCTATCGTCATTATCACTATTTGTGTCAATGACATCAGGTTCTCTGCTGCAGTGAACCAGCCCAACATCAGCACCTGTGACAGGAAGACAGGAAACACACTTTATGACCTGTAAATGATGTCAGAACACATGAACAAATGCACACATGCACACATGAACACATGAACACACGCACACATGCACACATGCATACATGCACACATGAACACATGAACACATGCACACATGCACACATGAACACATGCAAACATGCACACATGAACACATGCACACATAAGCACATGTACACATGCACACATGCACACATGCACACAAATACACTCATCACTAAAGCAGAGACACACACACACACACCACCAGCAATCCAGAACATACCCAATAGCGGTTGATGGTGGGCTATAGTATCACAAAACAAACAGTCATATCACACATGTCAGCATACAGGACGTGTGTTGCTCAACAGCATGCAGTGTGAGTGTAGACAGTCCTTGCTAATAACAGTATACATGGCTTTGATGCATGTGTGCTGTTGTTCAGTGATTGGCCTCACCCTGGAACGCAATGTGTACATGGACACAACATTGCTGTGGAAGTATTACAAGCTCTTTAATGTGCTGTGCACCATCACTCACAGGTATACATACCATGGCTGGGTGTTTATCTGTGTGTCACATAGATATCTGTTACTGATTACAGTGTCTGTGTCTTTAGCAGATAATTGTGGACACAGGTTTAGCTCATGCATGCTATGTATACACACAGGATGAGTGGTGCGTGTATACCTGATGGAATACCATTGCTCAACATAGCCATTGTACAGTAGTTATGGTGAGTGTAGAACATATTGTGGACATGCCAGTGCCAGCAATGACATGGCATGCTACAACACAACTGCAACATTAAACATCACACATACCCAATGTGTGTCATGTGACCTATACACTCAATAGCATTACAAGACATATATTTGTCACTTTGTGCAAATGCTGATTGTTATGCATATTGTGTATAGGTGCATATGTTTGCACACACACAACATTGAGGTGTATAGCAATGAATGCTATGTGTAGTACTGTGGTTACTGTAACTGGATGGCGTGTTGTACCATGAGCCATCATCAAGCAGCATCATGTGGTCACTCAAGGCTACTTATGTGTGCCAGACTGGCACCTATCATGCTGTACCTGAACCACAGTACCATGGCTACATTCACCATTTCACAGTCAGTTGTTACATGGGTTTGTAAGGTGCCCAATAGGGAGCATTGCCTAACATGAATGTGTTGTGTGTTGAAGAGTGTCACACTGCCCCATGATAGGCCTCTACCCCTCAGGTATATTATGTGTGCTGTGTGGATGACATTTGGGATACTGGAGTGTGACCTTACAGCGTGTGTCTGAATACGCCATGTGTAGCATATTAACATGTACTGCATGTGACGGAGTTGTGTATGTCATGTGCATGTGTATCAACTGCCTATCTAATGTCCACTATAGTGTAGCCACAATTGTTTGGAATGCTCTGTGTATTGCATGTGTTTGAGGCAGCCACTCACGTTACTGAGATGTGCATAGTCTCACAGCAAACATGCACAGCATGCATTATGCGTAGGTGTGTTACATGTGTACATGGCCTACACCTCACCTATGACATGCACATTTTATTTGCAATATTAAATGTAGAACACACTCACCAGCATGGGTCTGCTGCCTTGTTGTCACACCAGAGGGCCCTACAAGGGTATGAAACAGTTTGTCAGTGGCAACAACTGTGGCATTGCTACTGTGGGTTTGCAATCTTACAGCTGCACAATGGTTGACAGTCACAGGCATAAACATCATGTTCCAAATTATAAGTATTGAACAACACCAGGCTCCACATCTTATAACTACACAGTACACATCTCACATATGCATGATCTAACAATAGAGGTAACAGTAGTCTACAGATATGCCATCTTACCTGCACGCTCCATGTGAACTTGCTGGGGGGCTCTGGCCTCCATGATGATGCATGTGTGCTGTTGTTGTTGTTGGCTAGGAGCCCCCAGGCTCAGGAGCAGCTCCTCCACTCTGGTGAGGGGGGATGGGTGGCAACCCCACCACCTGTGGCAAGCTGTTGCCTACGGACATCAGACGCATGCTGCTGGACATGTATAAATAAATCACTGCAGTGATGTCGTACCTGCTCATATGTCTGGTTATGCATGCCTATGTCATTTATCCTACGGACAACATCTTGCCACAGCGCAGTCCGCTCATGCTGGTCCTGGCTGGTTCTTGAAAATAGCAGGGTGTAGTGTTGGATGAGACAGATGGTTAATATTTCATCCTCTGCACAACTATAGGCAGGATTGCGATGGTGGGCCATGACCCTGGAAGACAATGAAACAATATGTGTGAGCAAGTCATGTGGCACACTTAACATTTTACAGTACAGATATCACTGAACTGCCATAAATAGCAAACTATTGTCTGTCAGAGGATACACGCTTTCGATACCACATATCAGTGCTCAACCCACAACTGCCTGACAGTGCCTGACACGCTCTATATCTTAAAACATTTTTTGCACAGCAACAAAGAGAAACCACTATGTAAGACTATGCAACAGTACATGGCACACTGTATGTGACACAATTCACCACCTAGCCACAGGAGGTATATATCAAGCTAATGCATAACGAAATATGTAATCCATTGCATTGATTGTAAAGTCCAGTTACAGTATTACCAATATACCACACTAGTTGTTGATGGAAAACCCCTGCCTACAATATGTGCACAGTCATGAATATAGGTGGCATACTGCTGTACTAGACTATACATGTTGCTAGATACACACTTATATCCTATAACACACATATGACCGAGGGCATGTTACAGGCATACCCACACACACATCAGATATACATACAGGGCAACCCAGATGAGCTTTACGTGTGTACCATACAGTACTGTGTGTCAGTACTTACAAACCATTATGCCTGAGGTATGTAATCTGTGAGGACTACAGGGAACACACAAAACAGTGTTTCCAAGCAATGTGGACATAAACCATACTGTGCTGTTTAGGCCTACAGCTTCAGGTAGTACTGCAGTTCATACAGGGGTTTGATTCCCCAGCAGTACCAATCAATGAGCATACATGTACTGCTTTATCCTCCAATGGCACACCCCAGTTAACTCAAAGGGACTACATCAAACCGTATGCCATACTGCTTTTTCTGGCTAGCAATAGCATACACATCTTTTGCTGGGGTCAGAGCTAGGACACATAATACCAAGACAGAAACAGTTTCCCACTAAGCTATCCCACATACACACAACTGTGACACATTCATCAACACATTCACCATCACACTCTGTCAACCTCACATAGCAATTATTGCAACAAGTACATGTGGGTGTGTATTGGTTCATAGGTAGATAAAAGGCTATTGGCCCTAGGGCCAATAGAAGCCTAGCCAGATGGTACCCTGGACTGACACCCAAGTAATTTAATTTCATGTGTCCCTGTCAAGCAGAGCCACAGAGGTGATTCCCGGGGTGCATTTCCTATCTCCCATCCAATCATCAAGACTATTCATGACGAGTGCTACTGAGGAGCTTTATTTGCTATTGATAGGTAGTTTGTTCCAGATTATGGGATGTCTCTGAGATAGGAATCTATCCCTCCAGCATGTTCTGTTTATTGAGGTGACAAGGTTTAGGTCCTTAGAGCCTGTAGCTCTTAGGGATTGTGATCTGTTTATGTGGAGCATGTCCAACAGCTCTGGGTTTGACAGAGCTTTGCATGTTAGGCAGAGGTCACCTCTGGGTTGCCGGTATGTGACACAGTCTAGCTGTGGTTTTGTGAGACGGTCTGCATAGGGCATCTGTTTGAGGACAGTATTACTCTTTGTGAGATATGTCTGTGGCCTTTCCAGTTGCTGTAGATGTCTTGTGAGGTACATACCAGAAGGGGCATTGTACTCTATAATGGGTTTTGTGAGTGATGAGTAGAGGGGAGCACTGACCTCTTTTACCCTGGATGACACAGCTTTTGTGATGAGGTGTGCCATGTAGACAGATTACATGACTAGTATGGCACTGTGATTATCAAGGGGGCGACTACTCTCCACCTGTGTCCCATGGTCTCTTATCACACTTTTGGTGTTAAGTCGACTACCACCTATGTGGTAGTTCATGGGTACAGAGTTTTTAGCAAAAGGGATGCCAATGAATTTCTGACATTGAGCTTGAGGTCATGGCTTTGTCACCAGGCATCTGTTGCAGTAAATATGACTCTGTCTCTCTCTCTCTCTCTCTCTCTCTCTAGATATATATATATATATATATATATATATATATATATATATATATATATATATATATATATATATATATACACATACATATAAACATCCATTGGTGTACATATAGATATACATATAGGCACATATACAGTACACCTTTCATAGTGGAAATATCAATTATGTGAAGTGTGTGAGGTATACAGCTATGTAATGATATTGCACAGTCTTGTGCAAAATGCATTGAAGGTGTTCTCAGCCCATGTGGCTTTAGCAGGCCTCACTGGCTGCAACACTGCAAACCTAGCAAATCACACCAACAGCGTTTAACCACCACATGTCATATACCAGCACTGTATGCTGTCTTGTTTGCCACACACTACTACATACATACATATATGCGCATAACAACCTTCACCAACATATATATGACCTCCCTTCAGAAACAGTTGCAGTATGTCCCTTGCTCTATGCACATGTACAGATGCTAATATATCTGACACAGATATATCTCTCCATATGTGTGTGCCATACACACACAAGGTCCACAATGTTGTAAGTCCCTGGACCTCACGGTTGACATGTTGGGCCTTGCTGCAACATGAACAGGTGTCACGTGTTAGCACACAGTAATATTAGAGGGTGCATACATAGCTGCAAATGCTAGATTAGCATACTAGCCTGGTACAGCAGTTGCCAATGCTAAGCTACACATTGATATGACTATCATGCATGTGTTACTCTGTCACATCCATGGTTACATAGCTGTATGTGCTACTCCCCCAAACAGCCATTGTCCACACTACTGTACAGAACACAGATAACATGGTTCAGATGTTTGACATTTAATGCTGAGCTACATATATCGCAGTTATGTCCCACTTGCACACAGCTACATACTGATTTGTCCATGGCAGTAGTTATGCAGGGCATCTGTGCATAGAAACATACTGCTGTCACATTTTGATGTTTCAAAGTATGTAGAGTAGTCTTCAAATACATCTACTACATGCCAGTAAATACATATCTGTTACATACCTTTCCTTTGTATATGTTCATAGTTTTCAGTTTGGTGTGTCTTTGGCCTTTTTTTTTTCCCCGCTGGTGTGGCTGGGGGGGGGTCTCTCTCTCTCTCTCTCTCTCCCTGTCTCTGTCTCTGTCTCTGTCTCTCTCTCTCTCAGCAACTGCAATGGGATGATTGCATGTGTGGCCAGTAAGTACAGCCTGCTTTTATAGATATCTGCAGGTGGCCTCTGCACCAATTGTTGGCCACCATTTGGTAATTGCATGCAGCCTGTTGTGTGGTAATTGCAGTACTCACTGTCATAGCAACCCAATGCTATAAATTGCTATGTCAGGTAGGCACAGCCCTTTCAGCTTTCCAAAGTGGGGCCCATGCTTGTTTGATGTGGACACCGTTGTGTAAATCGGAATGTTGGTATAGTTCTTATATCTGAAGCTAGGGGTGTAGCCTGTGATTTAAATGTTGTACTCAGACCTGAATGTTGCCACTTCCACTGCACAGTTGTCAGTGTAGAATTGTACTCACCCCTACAAATGATAACACAAGATACATGGGAGTATGTAGTTTCTTTTCTACTTATACAATTAACTGCCATACAAAAGTAGTTACTGAGATGTATTCATTTGGCACATGAACTGTTTGTGAACTGCTATACTGTGAATATTAATTTATTCACTTTTGAATAGTTTGTGCTTTTTTAGTGTTGACATTAGCACAGGCTGCTCAAGAAATCCGGACAAATTTCAGTGCTGAGTATGCCTACCTACATCCTTGGTAGACCCTGAACACACAGGTATATTGTACATTTGGGTAGGGGTGCAGAAGGACAGAGAGCATTATGTATTAATGTGTGAACTTTATCTTGCTGGACTTAAAGGGTTGCTGTGTACCTGTTACCTTACCAAGACAAGTAGTTTGTCTGCGTAGCTCCCAACTGTGGACCTATCCAGATGGTAGCCAGAGGTTAGCCTGTTATTCTTTGTCTGTGCACCACACCAGTCTTTTCAACACTGGAACAATGGCATTGTCACAGTTTTTTGCTACCAGTACATGGCTACATCCCTTGGTATTTCAGTGTTGTAATCCTACATAAGGTTATGCTTCTGGAACTCCTTCCAAAGCTATTTGCACAGTGTGTAACAGCAGAATAGCTGATATGCCTGTGTGTTTCTGCCTCTGCCAGGCCTCTCAAACACTCACGTACGTATTTGAACAGACTCAGGGAAAAGTAGGTGGAAGTGAGGTACACCTTTAAAATATTAGAGACATTAAATTGAGACTTTCAGAGAACCAGAGCATATGGATTAATACACATTTCTGGAAGTACAAACAGTGTCTACTTATTGTCATTATGCATTAAGTGTAATTCCCCACCTTTCTGCCTAACGTCTGTACCTTTCAGAGGGATTCAGAGGGACACAGCTAAAAACCTGTCTCAAAATCTGGGACATGCTTGAAAATTAGTCACAGCTGGAAAGTATGGCCTCTGCCCTAATCAGATATGCTAGTGTTTGTCCTGCTATGATACTGTGTGGGGGTTATAAAGTGCTGCTATAACATTATTTCCTGCTAGAATGGCTGGTTCTCTTTTCACAGTCATGTAAGGCAATTCCACTAGAAGTGATGGTAAAGATCCACAGAACAGGATTTGTGTTATGGCATTCCTATTTGTCCTTTACATTCACTCATTCTGATGCATGATATATTTATTTCAGCACCAATTTGTTGTATGTTTACCATGGCTTAGTGGTACTTCATGCAGTCTAGTGTGTACAGGGTTCGAGACTGACAGAGGTGTTTTATTTTGCTGCTGAGCAGAACATGGGCCCTGACATACAGAGTGACTAAGGCACTTTTATGCAGTTGTAAAGTGGGTTTGTGCAGGTTTGGGCGATGCTTAGCTAAGCGCACACAAGAGCACACAGGTGCACACTCACGCAAACCCGCTAGCTACTGCTTAAGAGTACTTACTCCTGCTAACCCCTGCACTCATTTCTTTGGAAGAAAAGAAAATGGGGAGATAGGAAAGTGGTGAAAATGAGGCACAAAGAGGGGAAGACAGTAGGGAAAACAGCTCAGGATGCAGGACGAGTGTAGGGAAGGCCCATAGCTGCCCATTTCTTTAACAGCAACAGCTGTGCATATGCAATAAATTTGGAGGGAAATATGAAACCTTCAACCCCAGTTTATGTGTCCAGCGGACATGTGTGCAAAATGGGCGGCTATGTATGGGGCGTAATTTTTTTTTTGGGGAGCAGATTGCCTTTTTTTTCTTTTTTTTCAGGTGAGAGTGGAATGTGGGGTAGGGGAAGTAGGTATATTTGGGGAGGTAGTTTGGGGAGGTAAACAGATAAGACAAACAAGATGCATACAGGGGCGGAATATGACACATGTGGTGGGTGAACACCATTGATGGGGAAGGATGTTTGGAAATCGCAAGCCCATGAGCCCACAGATGGCAACAGTGGAACTGAGATCACCACCCATGGGCAGTCACCACTGCACCTTCACAGCCCAGAGGGTGGCTGTGCTGGGGGCAGCATAGGAGGGGCAGGTTCACCCGTGAGTCGCACCACTCATGCCTCAAGCTGGCGCAGAGGATCAGCGACAGAACGCTCGATCTCACTACACACCACAGCCCGGACCGTTCGGAGGGTGATAGTTGGCCCTCCTCCACCCACGCTTGCACGGGGCGGGAATGAGCCCCATCCCCTGCAGCGCTTCCACCCGAAGGTGGCACAGGGCCAATGGAGGAGGAGGTCCCAGGCTGGGCACCGGACCTGCTGGTGCCAGGTGCCATCGCCAGCTGAGGTGGGACAGGTGGGTCGGCTGGGACCAGCCTTCCCATACGTTCTATGTTTAGGAGGATTTAATGAAAATATGGGTTAGTAACAGTTAGTAGCATTCCCAATTAGTTATAACAGCATGCAGAAGTATTCTCATTAACCCAACACCAGAGTTCCAACAGTTGAACAGCAAGCATGACACATGCATATATGG
Source organism: Protopterus annectens (assembly GCF_019279795.1). Lineage (NCBI taxonomy): Eukaryota > Metazoa > Chordata > Ceratodontiformes > Protopteridae > Protopterus > Protopterus annectens. The sequence goes on from NC_056739.1 coordinate 699,583,315, forward strand.
AACAACAGTGGACATTACAACAGCATGCAGGTTTAATTGATGGCAACAGGCCACCAATATTGTGGTATTTGAACAGGGCACATGCATTGAAATAAATGCAGATATTTATAAACCAATAGGACATATGTCCCAACAAATGTTTTGAGATTACACATACCCATTGAGGTGTGGAATTGCATTTTTATGCACATACAGTAGGGTGGAAAATGATAGCTCCATTAACAACTTATATATCCTTCTAGTTTACACTACATTCCTATTGACTGCAGTTATATATCCCCTACATGTATTATTACACTACACAATTGTCCTTAGATCGTGAAATGGGTTTTGCTAGATCTTTATATGCATGGGCTATGTCTGACATACAAACTGTCCGGGATGCAGATGTTACTGCTATATATTTTGTGAGTTGCTCAGACACACTACTGCTGAGATGGTACCCTGACAGCTCTACTTTCATATATTATCTAGATATGTTTAGGTGAAATTATCAGTTATATGTTAACAGCTGCCTACATTTCTGCCAGCACAATGACATTTCTGGGGAATACAATACCAAGCTACTCATGTGCCAGATTAACCTGTACATGCTGGGCATGAACCAACAGTTGAGGACTGTGAATATGCTTAAAAGCTACTGGCACTCCCTTCATCCACTTTATATGGGCCTACCCAACTGTGTGCTAACAGCACTTAATACAACAGTACTATTTCTATAATGCAAGAGTACGACAACGTATCAAAGAAAATGACACAGACACACTCCAGGAATTATACCTTTATTAAAGACTTAAAACACTTTTCTAGAGGCTCTCTCATTTATTTTATATGACAGTACATGCAGAATAATTATTAGAGAATTATTATACCTTTATTTATTGTGTTTAAACACTTTTTTCAGGCTCTCTCATTTATTTTACATAACAGTAGAAGCAGAATACTTACTAACCTGCCTGGTGGTGCAGCCTTAGCAGCCTGTCTGCATAGGCTTGCTGATTCACATCACGGACACCTGCAGCTGTGAAGTAATTGAAGTGATATTGAGACATACCTATCCATAGTTTACACTAGAATAGAAATTCTTACATACTTAAGTCCATGGCTACTTACTCAGTAGTGGGGCATTTGCCATCCCACGGGCCTCCTGGATCCACTGGTCCAGTTGATCCACCTTGCATCTTTTCAGGTCTGCGTGGTGGTGTCTAACCTGCTCACCAGTCCAAGGGATGCCTGTGGCACTGGTGAGTTCATGAGCTAGACCGTCCCAGGCTTCCGCTTTGTATTGGGTGCCCTGGTACTGGCCCTGCAGGAGTCTCTCCTCATGATTGTGGACAAGGAGCCAAACCATAACTTTTCACTCCTCAATGCCCCAACGTTGCACTCGAAAATGAGAGCCCTCTCCAGCACCGGCCATTGCTGCCTGCAGATGGGAGCTACAACAAGTTATGGCTAGTATTCCTGCCTATGGAGCTTAAATATGCATAATTTCCCACACTTATTTGTGATTGGCCAGTTTTGAAAAAACGCAGCTGTAGGTACACCTGCTTAGCAATGGGTAAACTTCCATTGATATGTATGTGTGTATTGAAAGTGCATACTTATGAAAAGCTGTCATGGCTTAGTGGTTTAGTACTGGGATTATGATGCACAGTATCCCTGGTTTGAGGCCTGTCATTGCTTTTTATTTCACTACTGGCCAGACCGGCTAGGAGGTGTTTGTGTATGTTTTACTGACTTTGCTCAACTCTTCCCAACGTTACTCTACGTTGCCCGATGTTGCTCTACATTGCTCTACATTGCCTGATGTTGCTCTACATTGCCTGATGTTGCTCTACATTGCTCTACATTGCCCAACGTTGCCTGACGTTGCACTGGTTAGCGTGATGCGCAGCTACGCACAAACATGTTCTGTTTGCGCTAGTTGGTGCAATGCACAGCTCTGCACAAAGCTATTGCGCTAGTTAAAGCAGTGCTAAGCTATGAGCAATTATACTGAAGTGTGCTTAATACTGGTAAACTTTGCTTAGCAGTGCTTCACATTGCTTAAGATACATTACTTATGCATTCATCATATGCATAACCATTTCACATTCTTATGTATATATAAAATTCGTTCACTACTACATGGGCCATTTCAATGCTTTTTACTAAAATTTCATTGGTAAATGTCAGGAATTCTTTTCATATACAGATTTCCTAAAGAAAATAAAAAGGGGAGTGGTGGGACTAGAACCAGGAATGCCTCCTCTTAGTGCGAAGGTTCTACCACTACGCGATTGCTATTTTGATTAATTTGTATATAAGTTTCTTATTATCCTCTTTGATGTCTTGACTGCTAACTGTAGCTAAGCAACGGCCAAACACGAGCAAACGTGCAAATACGGGCAGCTAATTCGGGAATAATAAAAATAAATAAATAAATAAAAGTTTTACATTTTATTATTGTACTGGGGTTTAGAATGTGGGGAGTGTAGTGTTGGGTATGTGCACATTTGAGCGGACTCGTTCATGTCAGTTGACATTTCCCTATTGTGAGACTTGCAGGGGCATGGAATTTTGGACTGCTCGGCAGTCCAACACACCCCCTACACTCGTGCATGTTCTGTGTTAGCCTTTGAGTTGAGGCAGCGCGCCCTCATTAATATGCATGGCACGCTGCTGCCTTACTCTTACACTGGCATTTCCATGTAAGACTACTCTACTCTTACATGGAGGATTCGTGAATCCTGGGGTATATATATTTATTATAGTAGGAATGTGTGTATTTGAGATTCTCACATGTTTTTATGATTGTTATATACATATTAGTTATATTTATTTTATTATATTTTTGCTGTTTTCATATAAGACATGTAGTTTTTGATGTTTTTGGACTAGATGTATTGCCCTTTATATTTTTATATGGTGCACTATATATGTTTTATAAGATTTCACTTGAGACAGTCATTAAATTATAAGATAAATGGATATGTTAATTTAGGTAGCCTTTACAAGCTTTGCTCTAGCTAATCTTTAGCTGAATCTCAACTAAACTAATGAGATGAACTGATGATTGTTTAATGATTGATTGCTTCAGGTGTACTCAATTAAATGGAGAATATATATAGCTAATGGTTTTAATTGTTTAGTATAATCTGAAGAAGCGTGCCTTGGTAGCACGCAAAAGTGCTTATCCCGTTTTATGAAATAAATTTTGTCATAAGTTTCATTTCCTGGTGGTCCTATCCTGTTTATTTTATGCATAGCATTTTTTCTTTATGGACATGGACCTTTGGACTGCAGCGATATCTTTCTTTGAATAATTAAATTTTAGTATACAATAATTAAATTATACCCCTTGTATAATGCCACACCACTTGGTACAGCATGTTTTAAATGTATAGTTTTGCACATTTTTCCAGTAAGCAATGAAACAAAACATGAACCATAATGACAAAACTGCCCAATTCAAAACATTTCAACCATAAATGGACACTCAGACTTCTGTCATTACAATCCACCAATATCAGTCTATATGCACAAGCTCTGCAGAAGTAAGTCATCTGAATAATTCTACCTTAAAGAGATCTGTACAAATAAAAAGTTTGCTGCTAGCAAGCAACTTTATATTTCAGTGTTTGTCTACAAATTCAGTGTCTGCTGCCCTTGAAGAATAAATTGCCTACTTGTGTTACAATAAAATAATGGTAATCTGGTAATATTACATGGATGACAAACTGAAAACAGATTCATAGCTACTAGGCATCTCATCTAAAGGGGGACGCATTCAGAACCCCACTCCTTAGAATGCACACAGGCTCAGCCATCCATTAATATGCTGGGGGAATAGAACCCACAGCCTTCTGCATTAAAAGGCAAGTGGGTTACCTGTTGTGTTACTAATACTGATTTAGCAGTCTATATCACAATAGAGATATCATTTGCTAAACAAAACAGTTGCACATTGAAAACAGACTTAGCATGAGCAGCAGTAAACTTCTCTTCCCTTGAAGCTCACAATTCCTTGAAAACACACATAAAACTAAATTCCTTGAAAAATGTACCTTTCATAATGGGGGGTTAAAGGACCAAAACTATGGACACATTTTAATTATTGCTCTTGTAAACTCAGAAAGTTAATAGAACAACAAGTTTTGCATTAGTACGAATTTTCTGAAGGACATAAAGTCTAAAACTCAAATGTCTGCCATTATTTTCTGACTTAAGTTCTCAATGATTGGTCAGGGATTTTCCTGAAAATCAAAATTTTATTAGAAACAGGCTAAAAATATGAGGCAAAAATCTGGACATTCTGCAAAAACCTGGACAGCTGAAGGGTATGCTGTCCACCTCTTACACTCTTACACACACCTCTTTCCCTCTTAAATACACACTCACACAAACACACACACACACACACACACACACACACACACACACACACACACACACACACACACACATAGTGCCTCTCAACCTCTTCAGCGCAAGAAATATGGACAAAGCTTGTCACAATGGGGGGAACAAAGGGCAAAAACTAAGGACAAATTTTAAATATTGCTCTTATAAACTTAAGACAGTTGATAGAACATGTTTTGCATTAGTAGAACATTTCTGAAGGATATGAAGTCTAAAGCTCAAATATCTGCCATTATTTTCTGACTTCAGTCCTCAATGATTTACCAGGGATTTGCCATAAAACACCATTTTATGAGAAACAGACCAAATAAGGCAAAAATCTGGACACTGACAGCTAAGCACCATTTATTTTTCAAGCCTTGATGTAAAAAAAAAAAAAATGCCTTCAGGGTCTTTCAACAAGATCATCTGGATTTTCAGCTCTGCAGTAATTTCTATTAGCTGGCAAAAGGGAGAGAAAACATACCCATACACATACAGCGACCAACATAAATCCAGGGCCTGTTTTTCTTGGAGGGAACAGAACAGTTGTTTAAATTTCCCTCCAAGTTCTAACCATTGGCAGAAAATACAGGGTAAGTGAACAGCTGCTCAGCTTCAGCTGCAAACATGGACGTTGTTCCTTCTTCTTTAAAAACTAAGGGCAAACAACTACTTAGCCGCAAATGCAGAAACTAAGCTGCTCAGCTGCAAACGGGGAATTTTTTTTTTAATAAATTGTGGATGAGTGGCACACTTTTCTTTCTTCATTTACAGGGTTGGTCATGGGTGATGCCCTTAATCCAGGTGGGTGCAAGTGAGCTTGCAGACCCCTTGAATTTATTGTACAGCTCCCCAGGGGTCCACTGACCCCAGTTTCAGAAACACTGCTGTAGTATATAACAGAGCAAACATTCACTTAGTAATAAATGCATACCTGTTGAAGGAATCACCAATAAGAATTATCTGAAGGGCAGACATACAGACACTATACTGTTCATACAAGTCAAGCTGAGTAAAATAAATGTTCCATAATCTCTGTTTTTTTTTTTTTTTTGGATGTGACATTTTAAGTGCAATGTTTCTGTTTCATGTTATTTTAAGCAGAAGATTTACATGTTGTTTGTTTTTTTTCCTAATACTGTCTTCTGAACTCCTGTGTTTAATTTCACCTAATATTTTGGATTTCTAATACCATGATGGGATTGGACCCAATTCCTAAGTAAGGGTATAATTAAAGTTCATGAAATTAGCATTATTTTAATCTTTGATGTACGCCAAAAGTGCTCTTCGCAGCACCTGTAATGTGTCCAGAATTGATTCCCTCTGCAATTCATATGGAGTTACATGTATTGGTAGTGTATTTTAATATGCCTGTAGGTTCTTTTTATATGACTCAGGATTCAGCAAGCTCTGCACGGTGTGCAGGAATAGTACAAGAGCTGCTGCACGCAATATGGCCGACGAGCGATCCAGGAATGAGCTCCCGGGACGTGCACGAGCGCTCCAACACTATTCTTGCATGGACACAGCTCCTGTATGTTAATTACCCCATTTGCAGGTGAAAATCATGCAAATGAGGTGAATTAGCGATTCAGGAAGCAGGCAGGCGTCTGTGCAGGAATAGTGTAACCTGCAGAAATGTATTCGGCTACTAACCGAATGCATTTCTGCAAATTATAAAACGGAGGCATGACATCTCCAAAAATAGCATGTATTCAATGTAGTAGGCATGCCAATGGCCAAATAGATGGCCATTGGCATGGTAAATAGCTGCAAAATTATAAAAAATAATTTATTTTTTTGGCCAATTTTGGCCATTTAAGCATAAGGCAGAGATGCGCAAATGGGACTGGCCCGAAAAAAAAATGGAAATAAGCTTATAAACCAAAATCAGCATTCTGCCATAATAGTCAATGGCATGCAGAAGACAACAATACCATTGAACAGTGGTTGCTAAGGGGGAAGGCTGAGTGTCAGTCTTGTAACCATGTATTTGTAGTCAGTTTTATGCAAATGAGGGGACTGATACTGAATCACAGATTTCCCCTCCATGTTAGCTAGCACCCAACCGTGTAGCAACACCATGGGTGCAATCCTAAGAGGTAGATGATCTCATAAGGGAGAGTGTCATGCATGCTGTAAGCTTATTGGAGCTCTGTGGCCCGTGTTTGCCCTTAGCTAAGCACAGCTAAGGAAGGGCGTGTCTGAGGCTGCCTAGCAGTGTTTACATTGCCTAAACGGGTGTGTGCGCTGCACACCAGGTTTAAAGAAAAAAAAAAAAAAAAAAAACAGGAAATATCAGTTCTGTTCACATCTGAACACTGGGTATGCACGGCATGCAATGGGGCTTAAACGGGAAGGCAATGGGAAGGGAAAACAGCAGTAGGAAGGCAATCAAGGAGAACTAGCATAGCTGGCAAGTAAAATGTATCAGAATCAGCCAATTACACAGGCAGCAGCCCAGCTCAGCAAAGCACACTACTATAACCTATGCAAAAACCTTTCATTCTGTTTTTTCCCACAAACTTTACACCACCGGTGTACACAGTTGGGGAAATTTTATCAGGCAAAACTAACAAAATGATAGGGGCTGTTGTCGCTCTCATACATCAATATGTGGAAGAAGCTGAGGGTGGTGAGAATGAGAATGCTGAAGACCAGCCCACAGTGAGGAGAAGGAGGAGAGTGTACAGACCCAGTGTAACCTACCAGGGGCTACATGAGCTGTAGATAGTGGAGCACTATATAGTGGACAGGGACATCCTACAGCAAATTGTTGAGCTTTGCTGGCCATGCCTCACACACAGAACCAACAGAGGGGAACCCATCCCAGTGGATACCAAGGTATGTGTAGGCTTAAGAATACTAGCCACAGGTACCTTCCAAAGACCAACTGGGGATATCATGGGGGACCTCACATGCATCAGCATTCAAGGTACTCCTCCAGTTCCTGGATGCCATGTCATCCCATGCTAGTGAGCACATATATTTCCTCAACACCCGTGAGGCATTGACCAACAATATGTGTCTCTTCCACCAAATAGCAGAATATCCTGAGGTAGTGGGTGCTATAGACTGCGTGCACATACACATCAAAGCACCACCTGGTGAGCAGGGTAGGGTCTACATAAACCACAAGGACTTCCCCTCCATCAACTGCCAGGATGTGTGCAATGCCCAGGGCATTATAATGAATGTGTGTGCTGGCAGCCCTGGAAGCTATCACGACTCTCACATCTGGCATATGACATAGCTATACCAGAGATTTGCCAGTGGAGACATCCCATATGGCCACCTATTGGAGGATGCTGGTTACGCACTGGAGCCGTGGCTGATGACACCCATCAAAAATGCACACACATCCAAAGAAGAACTCCATAATGAGGCACACGCACAAATGAGAATCATAATAGAGCATGTGTTTAGGATGCTCAAGTCACGGTTCTGGTGCCTGAACATATCTGGTGGAGCCTTGCAGTACTCTCCAGCTACATGTACACAAATTTTCATTGTATGTGCAATGCTACACAATATGATCCTGCAGAAACAGCTGTAGCAGGAACAGCATGGGGCAGGGCCACACAGCCCCCCCACCATTGCCAAGGCCAGAACAGGCACAGAGTGACTCGGAGGAGGAACAACCTGAGCCTGCTCATGTAGGCAGAAGGAGGCATGCCCAGTATGCCCAGGCATTGGCAAAGAGGCAATGCATAGCACATACACTGACATGGTAGGAACCCAGGGAATGACATCTCTCTCTGACTCGCACGTACAGTAAAAGGGATGCCAAACATGACACTACCTGTGTATAGGGAGTGTACTATGTGCATCCGACATAGTCAGCCCTCCAGTACCATCCTCAATACTGGCAGAGCCACAAGTAACTCACTGTTCCTATCAATTGCTGAGTGGAGTAGTATGTTCTGTTAGTTGTAGCTATGGTATCAATGTGAACATGCAGGAGAATCTGGTGGCTGAATGAGATGGCAGCAGATAGTGGACGCCTATATGGGCAGCATGGAATCCATAACAAATACTGGTGTCAACAAAGTAGGCAGTACTATACAAGGTGACAAATCCCAATGCAGTACATGTGGTGGCCCAAATGTGTGTCCATAGGACACACACATGCATGTCAGTGAGGTTCACATACCCAACACCAGCCTCAGCCAGCAGGACAGGTGTAGATGACCATAAAGAAATGCTGTGCTAAGGCCTCAATTAATGGCAATGGATAACAGCTCCCCTCCAGATCTACACAGACTACAACAGATCAGGCAGTTGTATATTAGTTCTGCAGGGTATGATGTCTGAAACTGAAATGTAGGTCAATAAAACCTAAGATCTGTACTCTACTGATATGCCTCTAGTCTGCATGATACTTCAGAATACAAAATGAAATGGAAGCCAACAGAGTACCTGAAATACCAGTACAGTCATAGCAAATGTTTACAGTTGTCAGGTGTGCCCTCCCCCACACAATCCTATGTAGAAATGCCGCAACATGTACGAGTGGGGTTAATAACAGTGGAGCGCAGATTACCTGAGCTGGCCCAATTTACAGGATAGATTGTTGCATGTGTACAATATGCAGGGCTCTGTATGTTAGTTTGCTGTATGTTGTACATTGTGTGGAAGTGGTCAGCATGTAGGCATGGAGGATTGTGTCCCGGTGGCTTATGGCCAATACTGTTGATGATAGGGCCATGTTCTGAAAACTGCAGTGCCAACCATAATGCATCCCAGCAAGACCCAATTCAGCAGTCATCCATGCTCATTGTTCAGATGTCAATATCTGTCACCAACTGAAAGATGGACATGCCATGAATGTGGACCCAAACATATACACAGTACACAGGTGGAAGAACCCTAGACAGCGTACATAAAATGTAACTGTCAACTGCACACACCTTTGGAATTGTACATGCAGGTTAGCAGCACATTAGTTGTCTGTGTAGTATGGAATACTGATGTAGTCTGGCCAATCACTAGCAGACCACAAAAGGCACAGTTATAAAGTAATGAGAAAATGCCTATGTCCCCGCACAAGGCAGCATAAGGGGAATGTCCCAGGTATATCTGTGAGTTAGCTGCAAGAAGCCTTCATATCACACATGCACTCAACTCACCCCGCTATCATCCACAGGTTTATCCCAGGTCATATCTCTGCTGTTGGGAATGAGTACAACATGATCCCCACTTCTGTATGGGAATACCCACAGAATGCAGCATACTGAAGAGGTGTCCTCTGCAGGTGTGTCTCTACCCTAGCTGTAAGCAGCACCCTGCCAGCATCCAGACCAATGGATTAATATGGACACGAACAATTGCCATTAACACCTTGCACTCTTACCCTGTCACCCCATGGGAATCTAGTGGCTCGCAGCCTGGGACTGTAGGAGTGACAGAATGCACTGGTCTGCTGCAGATGGCCTGCATCACTACCAAATGCCCTACAGTCCTCTGTCAAAAGCCTGTGCCTTACCCGTACTGCTAATGTATGTTATCTCATGGAGTCCCAAATAACAACATAACAACATAACACAGTCCACAGAACATAAATGCAAGGCCATGTCGACAAATCCCAGTAGCATGCTCACCATGTCCTACTGCATGAACTGTGAACCAACCCCTAAATAATGCTGGGATGAAGAGACAACTATGGGGCTAGTTTGCAGATATCACTCGCATAATGTTAGGAAGAGGATAGAATAACAGAGTGGGGGGGTGTAGAAGCATGGATGCCATGGAGTGTGTGAAGTCTGAAACTCTGATGTGTGCCCATACTACCCCTGCCTGCAAACCCAGTAATGGGTGGCTACAAACCTGCTCATAAACCACAATGTGAAGGGGAACTGACTAGTTATATGAGTCCTGCCTCTGGGTAATCTGTGTGAATCTGTACAGCTGAGAGGTATGGCCACAGCTGGATATGGCCATTCTGTTATGTCAATAGATGTACAAGCAGGGGATCCTCAGCCACCACAGTTCCAAGGTGCTGGACCATTTACACAGATCCATCAACAAGTGTCTGCAGCTACCCCTCCAGAATGGCACTAGTATGCAACAATATGTAGGCAGCAGACCACAGTATTGGACACAGCTTCATTCATCTTGTATTTCCCAGGAAATAACTGTGAGCAATTAAGTATATCTGTTGGTAGCTGATGACATAATACATCACAGTGTAAAACAGTACATGTCTGAATATCTCTGCTAACACCAACAATGTAACACAAGCAGCACAGACAGCAATAGTTAGAGTACCCCACTATCTGTCACCCATTGTGATTCCATATTGTCAACCTGTCTACAGATATCCTGCAGAAACAGGTTGCTAGCTGTAGGTGTAGAACACAAAATCCTGCACTGGAGTACAACCTACCTGGAATGGATTCACACATTCAATACAGAAGGTTATACTGGGCATGCTCCTACACTTAGAAAATGAAGCCAATGTCTGACAACAACAGTGGACTATACATATCTGTCAGTTGCAGATGTCTGTGCACACACACCACATTACACACCATTCATGCTTTACACACATATTGCATAGGAATACTCACACATATCCAAGGCCAACACAATATAATAGGTAAATTATACACACACACAGAGATGTGGAGAAGAAAGAGGCAGACAGTGACAAAGGGATTTCCATCATGAGTCCTGTCCCACCCACCACACATCCAATTGGCCAATATCACATAGGTTTATAGGTTCATAGGTAGGTACTAGGCTATCTGCCTGAGGGAATTTATAATCCTAGCCAGAGTGTGTTGGCTTTCACCGCCCCATTGATTAATTAACTGATCCTCTGTCAAGCAGAGGCAATAAAGTGATCCCAGGGGTGTATTTTCTGTCACCCATCCACTCGTCAAGGTTTGTTAGTGAGGGGCTCTGCCGGATGTAATTTGGAATTTTGTTCCAAAGCATGGGGAGTCTCTGTGACAGGAATCTATCCCTCCAGCATGCTCTATTTATTGTTGTGATGAGGTTTAGCTCACTAGAGCGTGTGGCTCTCAGTGACTTGGATTTCTTTAGTTGGGGCATAGGACATATGTTTGAGACTAGTAATCCTCTTGGTGAGGTACTTTTGTGGTCTTTCCAGCTGTTGCAAGTGTCTTGTGAGGTACATCCCAAATGGGGCATTGTACTCTATGATGGGTCTAATGAGTGATGAGTGGAGGGGCACTATAACCTCTTTATTTCTAGATGCGAACCCTTTAGTAATTAGATGGGCCACATAGAAGGATTTCCTAACTACTTTGGCAATATGATTGTCAAAGGAGAGATTACTATCTTTTATTACCTCTTCTGTATTAAGGGGATTGCAACCTATGTGGTAATTCGTGGGTGTTTTGTTTTTCCCAAACAGGATGACTATGTATTATTTTGGCATTTAGCTTGAGGCCATGACTTTGACACCAGGTGTCCATCTCAGTAAGGCCCTTTTGGAGGATGTCTGTGTCAGCCAGAGAGTCAATTATGGCTCCCAGTTTGCAGTCATCGGCAAACTTGGTTAGCCATAGTCCTCCTGTGTTTATCTGTACTTCTGGGAAGTATATGCTGAACAGTAGGGGTCCCAGGACTGAGCCTTGTGGGACACCACTTGTGACTATTTTAGAGTCAGACCTGGAGCCCGCTATTCTTACCGTGTGAGTTCTGTCTGTAAGCCAGTTGGCAACCCATCTCGTGACGTAGGGGTTTATGTTCAGGCTGGTGAGTTTTTCTGTAATATCCGAGTGGGGAATAGTGTCAAAAGCCTTAGCGAGGTCAGTGTGGGCTGTGTGAACCACCTTTCCCTCGTCTATGGCCTTGGTGACTGTCTCAAAGAAGTCAACAAGGTTTAGTAGGCATGATCTGCCCTTAACAAAGCCAAACTGGGTCGGATCAAGTGTTTGGAGGTTCCCAATGTCTTTGTTAATGAGTTCCATGATGATGCGCTCCATAGCCTTGCAGACCAGGCTAGTCAGGCTTATGGAGCGATAGTTACCAAGGTCAGTTGTGGCCCCTCCTTTGTGGAGATTAATAACCGTTGCTTTGCCCCATTCTATGGGCATGTAGCCTATGGAGAGGCTGAGGTTGAACAGCGTGTTTAGGTGAGGTGTTAGTTCGTTCTGTAGTTCATGCAAGACACAGCCTGGGACACTATCTGGTCCCACTGACACTGTGTTTTTGGCTTTTGAAAGGGCTGTTTTCACATGTGCGTCTGTGATTTTTGGAACACTGCACTTTTCCAGTATTGTTGTGGACCCTTTTGGAAGTGAGAAGGGGGTGAAGTTTGCACTGAATCTATCTGCCAGGATGTTGGCAATATCAGTAGGTTCAGTATATTTTGTGCTATTTTGCACAAGTTCAGTGCATATCTGCGAGTTGCCACTTAGATTCTTAACATAGTTAATGAAGGCTTTGTGGTTATCTTTTGAATTCTTGGCTATTTTTCTTTTGAGGTTAGCCTTGGATGATTTCATGAGGGACCTCAGTTTCTTAATGATACTGATCAGGGATGTCGTTCCTTCTTGGGATTTGCTTTTTTTCTGAACTAGTTTCCTCCTTCTATTGTATAGCCTGTTTACTGCAGAGGTCCACTAAACTGGTTTCCTTCTCTTAGAGAAGTGAGTCTTGGTTTTGCTAGGGATGGCATGATCCATGCATCCTTGTAGATGCTCATGGAGTGCATTTGTAAAGGTTTCTGCATTTTGGGCAGCATTATCCTTTAGTGTGGGGGCTGTGAAACTTACCACCTCTGTCTTAAGTAAGGTGAAGTTTGCTTTAGAAAAGTTTTTTTACTGTGGTATCCTTAGTTGGGGGTGGTGTTGGGGTGTGGACATCCAGAGTGATTAGTTTATGGTCTGATCTAACCAGTGACAGGTTGACTTCCAGTGTGGAGCACCTGTTGCCCATGTTGGTGATGACCAGGTCCAATATGTTTTCACCTCTGGTAGGGTAGTTTACCAGCTGATCCAGGGCATTTGAGTTGATGAATTCCAGGAAGCACTGGGCCTGGGAATTTGTACTTGAGTAGTTTTCCCAGTGAATGCTGGGTAATTGAAATCACCCAATATCAGGGTGTTTGGTTGGACCTTCATGTTTCTAGTGTCTCCAGAAAGGTGGAGTGATGGTCCTGGGTCATGGAGGGTGATCTGTAGCAGGTCACAATTTGCATTGCAGATTTGCCCAATGTTAGTTGCACATGGATGATCTCAGAGGTATCATGCTGCGCCACTAACCTGGAGGTGTAGGTATCCCTGATGAATATGGATACACCCCCTCCTTTTGTGTTTCAGTCCGTGTTCTGTGGCCGAAACGTGTGGTATAAGTTGTAGCCCGGTAGTGCTGGGTGCTCTCTGGAGCCTTGAACCAGGTTTCAGTTACTGCACAGATGTTGACATTCTCCATACTGAGGAGTGCTTTGAGCGTGTGCATTTTGAGATTTAAACTCCTGGCATTGAGTAGCATAACCCTCAGTTTTTTGTTAATTGTGCTGTTTACGGAGGTGGGTTTGACTTTTGAGCCTTGCCTAAAAAAGGCACTATGGGGGCAGCAAGAGCCTTGGCCAGTATTTGAAAGCCTAGGGATGACAGGTGCAAGCCGTCTCTTGTGAAGCAACTTGGTTGTTGAGCATGTCATCCCAGGCTGACAGACACTGGATCACCTTTGAATGACACCAGAAGTTTAGCCAGTTGTTGAAATTGATCAATTTTTTCTTTATACTGAGATATCATTCTTGGTGAGGGCAGGATGCTACTCAGGGTCAGGGTCATACCAGCCTGGGCTACATGATCAGAGAGCTCTTCCATGTCTCTTTTCATGTAGTCCAGGGAGGTATGCCTCAGGTCATTCACACCAACATGAACAATGACAGAGTCATATTTGTACTTGTTCTGGAGTGACCTGAGTGCTTGTGTTATGTGGAGGATTCTGTCTCCCGACAGGCAGCTAACAGTAACCTTCTGCTTGTTCAGCCTAGTGAGTGGGACGTCAGTATGCCTGACTATAGAATCACCTATTACTAGTGTGTTAGGTATGTTATTTCACCTTAAGGGCTGTGATTGTGCGGCAAACTGATTTTGTGTTTTATGTGTTGTCTGGTTTGTGACAGGAAGTGCAGGTTGTTTGAGTGTCTGCTTTGGAGGTCTCTGATGCTTTTGCAGGTTTTTATTTAGAGCCTCCAAGTATGATTTTGTGTATTTATGTGTGTTTTTTGCCAGTGCTGTTTTAGTAGGTCTGTGTGTGGCTGGAGTTGTGGTGCAAGTGTTAACCTTCTCTTCTTGACTGTCTGTTCCAGTCTCGGGTGGAGACAGCTTCGCTTCCAGTTTGGCTGTATAATTGCATCTCTTGCATATGTTAGTGTTTTGTGGTAGGAGAGGAGGGTTGTCTGTGTACATGAGACAGTTGTAACATTGCCCGAGGATACCCAGATTCACCAGCTGGACTGGAAAGTGCACCTGAAGTTGCCCTTTGGTCATGCCTGAATAGTAGGGTAAGCTGCTTAGTCGCTTGGTTGGTGAGGGGTGAATAAAGAGTCTTGCCCGGATGGGGAATCAGTGTCAGGCAGGGTATATTAGTGCTTGCTATTAGGTCTGAACAAGTGCTGGGCTGTAAGATGCTTTTTGAGTGTTTAGATTGAGAGTTAGACTAGTTTCAAGGGAAAATCTGAAGAGGAGACTTAGTGGAACCAGGAATAATTTAACCGTAGCTAACCGCCACTGTCCAGTGCGCAAAACCGTGCAAACACGGTTTTCATAGTAGGGAAATAAAAGAGATAGAAATTAGCCCAAAATGGCCAATGAACTACTAACTTCTGGGCTGGAACCACTCCTTCAGAGACAGATAGGTTGCTCAAAGCTCCCCTCTCTCACAGGTGAACAGAGAAACTTCTTCTATCCAAGTAAGGTATGGGCAACTCAGAAACTAGTATCACAGCCCTGAATTCAGCACTAGCCTAGCTAGCCTACTAGCTTAGAAAGGCAGGAAACAAGGATTTTTTTTAAAAGATAAGGTAAAAACAGTAAATAATACACTTAAAACAGTTTTAAATGACTACAAACGATCAGAAAAGGCTATCACACTTTAGTGTGTAGCCTACAACAGTTAAACAAATTATTTAAACAAAAAACAACTTTTTAAAAGTGTAGGCAGTCAAATAAGTACAATATGTGAAAAAACACAAGCTTTTAAATCACAATAAATGCTGGAAAGTCTGTGTTTAGTCGGAAAACAGTTAAGTACAGCAAGAAAGTACAGAAAACTGATACTTAATCACTCCAAAGTCTCTCTTCTAAGCTAAAAGGCTTGTATCAGTTTAAGGCTTTCTAGTGCTACCAGTAGGTTAATTACAGGAAAGATGGGAATCAAGCGCAGATGTCGTCTTTTAAACCAGAAAGTTGAAAGAGATGGAAAAACTGTCCAAATGGTCAATAAACTACAATTTCTGGGCCAAGAACCTTTCCTCTCATGGCAGATAGGCTACCTAGTGCTTACCACTCCCACTGATAAGCTAGAAGACTTTCCTCCAACACAGAAAGGCTTGCAGGGCTCAGAAGCTTACAAACAGTCCTGTATACAGCAACCATGTATCTGGACTAGGCTGGTTACAGGAAAGGTGGGAAACAAGCGCAAGTGTGGCTTCTAAACCAGAACATTGAAAGAACTGGAAAAAAACTGCCCAAATGGCCAATAGCTACAATTTCTGGGCCAGGAACCACTCCTCTAGTGGTATATAGGCTACCTTTTTGGTTATAGAGTTTGTTAATTGTTGCTTAGATCTCTGCAGAAACTGTTGTCTCACTGTTCTGAGCGACTGATCGGCAAATACACAGAGCAGAGAATTTTTTTTGGTTTTAAAGTTTGTACTGTTAGTTGTTGCTTAGATCTCTGTTGAAACTGTTTTCCCCACCCCCATTTTCTGCCGTGTCTTCAGTTGGTATAGTAACAGCTGCATTCAAATTGCTGGAACCTGTGTTCTGAGAGACTGCCTTACAGATTAGCTGCAAATATACAGAGCTGTAGTTTTTTTGGTTATAGAGTTGTTTTAAAGTTTGCACTGTTAGTTGTTGCTTAGATCTCTGTTGAAACTGTTTTCCCCACCCCACCCTCATTTTCTGTCGTGTCTTCAGTTGGTATAGTAACAGCTGCATTCAAATTGCTGGAACCTGTGTTCTGAGAGACTGCCTTACAGATTATCTGCAAATATACAGAGCTGAGTATATATTTTTTGGTTATAGAGTTTGTTAATTGTTGCTTAGATCTCTGTTAAAACTGCTGTATCACTGTTCTGAGAGACTGATCAGCAAATATACAGAGCTGAGAATATTTTTTTTTGTTTTAAAGTTTGCACTGTTAGTTGTTGCTTAGATCTCTGTTGAAACTGTTTTCCCCACCCCATCCCCATTTACTGCCATGTCTTCAGTTGGTATAGTAACAGCTGCATTCAAATTGCTGGAACCTGTGTTCTGAGAGACTGCCTTACAGATTATCGGCGATATTGTAGTTGAGGGCCTCGCCAGTTCTTTTTGCGCAGAAGTGGGCATGTCGCAAATTGATTGACAACCCAGTCTGCATATTACTTGGGGTTTTTGACAAACTGGCAATATATTCTACATATATATATATATTTTTTTTTTTTTTACATTTTAGGTCGATTAAAACTTGCCGTTATACACAATATGTGCATATCACAGTTCAGTCATGCTGCAACACCCTGTAATACTTAAAGACTTAACCCCACAACTGAGTGAAAGAAAGAAGAAGCGGTTACACTTCTGTTACAATTGCGTGCTGTACTGACAGCACATAACTGTTCAAAGTGTCAATATGAGATTTTGGTGACTGTTTGACTATTAAAAGCACTGCAACAACAGAAACACTTTAGTTTAAATAAGAAGCTATTACACATTGTATCAAATCCATAATTTTAGCAGTTGGCAGTCCTCTCAAGAAACTGAAGTACCTCAAGGTCGAGAAAGTGTATTTTTTTTTTTGTTTTAAATGTCTGTTCACGCCATACCGGTAATTTACTTTCAGTTTACTGTTATATTTACGATCATATTACAACGTCAAGTGCACTTTTTTTTTTTCCTTCGGTTGTACATTATTGGGAGGGAATGCATATTCATGAATGACATATCACGGGGTGGGTTTTGGGCGTGGCTTGCTACCGCGCATCTGGTGAGGCCCTCAACTACAGTATCACCAGATTATCTGCAAATATACAGTGCTGGGTATATTTTTTTGGTTATAGAGTTTGTTAATTGTTGCTTAGATCTCTGTTGAAACTGTTGTCTCAGTGTTCTGAGAGACTGATCGGCAAATATATAGAGCTGACAATAATTTTTTGGTTTTAAAGTTTGTACTGTTAGTTGTTGCTTAGATCTCTGTTGAAACTATTTTCCCCACCCACCCCCATTTTCTGCCATGTCTTCAGTTGGTATAGTAACAGCTGCATTCAAATTGCTGGAACCTGTGTTCTGAGAGACTGCTTTACAGATTATCTGCAAATATACAGAGCTGAGTATATATTTTTTGGTTATAGAGTTTGCTAATTGTTGCTTAGATCTCTGTTGAAACTGTTGTCTCACTGTTCTGAGAGACTGATCGGCAAATATACAGAGCTGAGAATATTTATTTGGTTTTAAAGTTTGTACTGTTAGTTGTTGCTTAGATCTCTGTTGAAACTATTTTGTCTTACCCACCCTCCCTATTTTTGGTTTGTAGTTTAAATTTGGTGGCTTTTGCAGTTGCCCGCCCCACTGTAGATTTGATCTAGGACACTCCCCCAGTCACATCTCTTTACCACATTCTACCTAATAAACTCTTTCTGCACTTGCTTTTAGTCCTTTTTAATTTAATTGCATTTTTTAAACTGTGTTTGGTCTAATATTGCTGCATACTCAAGTGTGCTAGCTTGCACTGCATGGGAATTGTTTTTACTACTGTTTTTTGCTACTTTTCTGTTAAAAAAAAAACTGTAAGCTTCTGTCCTACCTTTCCTGTAACTAGTGTTCCAAATACAGATTTGCTGTATCTAGGACAGTATGTAAGCTTCTGAGCCCCCCCCCCAAGCCTTTCTGTGTTGGAGGGAAGCCTTCTAGCTTAACAGTGGGAGTGTTAAGCACTAGGTAACCTGTCTACCACATAAGGAGCGGTTCTGGCCCAGAAATTGCAGTTATTCGCCATTTGGGCAATCTTCCCTCTCTCTGAACTTTCTGATTTGAAAGCCTACATTTGCACTTGTTTCTGTCCTGTAACTCATCTAGTGCAGATACAGACTCTTAGTTTTAGCACTTAAATTTGCTTGTTCATGCACAGCATTTCTTCAGAACCTGTAAGCACTAAATAAGCTACTATTACTATAGCTCTCAATCTTCCTCATTACCTAGAGGAAAACAGTTTTTCTACTTACTTTTCTCACTTGCTTAGAGAAAAATAGCTGTTGTACTCACTTTCCTCACTTATCTAGAAAAAAAATAGTTTTTTATTCAGGCATGTCAGCTCCCAGTGTTCTCTCCTGTCTATCTGATGAATCTGGGCATCTTGAGGCAATGTAGAAATTGCCTCATGTACCTGAACAACCTCTCCTCCTACCACCCAACACTACAACCTGTGAGAGATGCACTTATCTAGCCAAACTGGAGGTAAAGCTCTCTCCAACCAAGACTGAACTTGACAGTCATGAGGAGAAGGAAAACATTTGCACCACACCACACTCATCACATAGTCTCACTAAATCTACACCACCAAAATCCACACACAGTAACACAAAAACATTTGCGGAGGCTCTCAATAATAATCTGTCTAAGCAACAGAGACCTCCAAAGCAGAAACACAAGCAACTTCCATTCTCAACACAACCCAAATGACACATAGCTCACAGACTCAGTGTGCCAGTCAACCACAGCCAATAAGGCAAAGCAACTTACCCAACACACTAGTCATAGGTGACTCTATAGTCAAGCACACTGATGTCCCACTCACCAGGCAAACAAGGAGAAGGTTACTGTCAGGTCCCCTGTCAGGTGCCAGGATCCACCACATAACCCACACACTCAGGTCACTCCACAACAAGTACAAATATGACTCTGTCGTTGTCCATGTTGGTGTGAATGACCTGAGACGTACCTCCCTGGACTACATGAAAAGAGACATGGAAGAGCTCTCCAATCTTGTAGCCCAAGCAGGTATGACCCTAGCCCTGAGTAGCATTCTGCCATTGCCCAGAATGATACAAGGACAAAATGATTGACTTCAACAATTGGCTAAGCTTCTGGTGTCATTCTAAAGGGATCCAGTATCTGTCTGCTTGGGATGACATGATTGACTGACCACGATGCTTTGCCACAGATGGCCTGCACCTGTTGCCCCCTGGGATTCTGGATACTGGCTAAGGCTCTTGCTGCCCCTATAGTGACTTTTTTAGGCAGGGTCAAATAACAAATTCACCACCATAACGGGAACAGGCAAGCAAAAACTGAGGGTATTGCTACTCAATGTTAGAAGTCTAAATCTCAAAATGCACTCACTCGAGGCATTCCTTAAAATATAGAACATTGATATCTGTGCAGTGACTGAGACCTGGTTCAAGGCTCCAGAGAGCACCCCTGCACTACCAGGCTATAACTCATACCACACTTTTTGGCCATGTAACCTGGACTGAAACACCAAAGGCAGAGGTGTGTCCATATTCATTAAGGATATCCACACCTCCAGGCTAGTTGGTCAGCATAATGCATCTGAGGTTATCCAAGTACAACTAACTCTGGGGAAAACTGCAATCCAAATTGTAGCTTGCTACATATCCCCCACCATGCCCCAGGATTCCCACTCCTCTTTTCTTGATGTACTGGAAAATATTAGGGTTCAACCAAACACCCTAATAATGGGCGACTTCAACTACCCCACCAATAACTGGGAAAACTACTCGTGTACCACCTCCTTAGCTCAACGCTTTCTGGAATTCATAAACTCCAATGCCCTAGATCAACTTATCCACACCCCCACCAGGGGCAACAATATCTTAGACCTAGTCATTACCAACGTGAGTGACCAGTGCTCCACACCTGAAGTCAACTCCTTGTTGGTCCGATCCGACCATAAGCTTATCACCCTTGATATCCACATCCCGCCCCCACCCCCCATTAAGGAAACCACAGTAAAACATTTCTCCAAAGCCAACTTCATGCTTCTTAAGACAGAAGTGATGAACTTCATGATACCCATGCAGATGGACAATACAGTTACATCTGCTAAATCCTACACAAATGCACTCTATAAGCACTTACACGAGTGCATGGATAGTGCTACCCCAAACAGAACCAAGATGCTATCCTCCAAGAAAGGAAGCCAATCTGGTGGTCCCCTGCCATAAACAAACTGTACAACAGAAGGAAGAAACTGTTGCAAAAGAGAGTAAAATCCTATGAGTGGAGGAACTCTCTGGTCAGCCTCAGTAAGAAGCTGGGATCCCTTATAAGATCCTCCAAAGCTAGCTATGAAAACAAAATTGCCACTAAATCCAAGGACAACCACAAAGCATTCTATAGCTATGTCAAGAATCTAGATGGCAACACCCAAATCTGCTCTGAGTTACAGCACAAAGGCCCAAAAATTACAGAACCAACTTATATTACCAACATCCTGGCAGATAGGTTCAGTGCTAACTTTACCCCACTCTCACCCCCTAAAGGGCCCATATCTATACAGAAAGAATGAAGAGTCCCTGTTATCACAACTATGCAGGTAAAAGCTGTACTCTCTAAAGTCAAAAACACAGCATCCATGGGACTGGACAACATCCCAGGCTGCATTTTACACGAACTTCAGAATGAACTGGCTCCCCACTTAAGCACCATGTTCAATAATAACCTTGCATCAGGCTTTGTGCCCACTGAATGGCACACAGCAACAGTTATCACACTCCATAAAGGGGGAGCCACCACTGATCCCAGGAACTATCCACCTATTAGCCTGATGAGCCTGGTATGCAAGGCCATGGAACGTATCATCATGGAACTCATAAACAAAGAAATTGGTAACCTCCAAACTCTGGATCCTACCCAGTTCAGGTTTGTGAAAGGCAGATCATGCCTCCTGAACCTGACCAACTTCTTTGAAGCAGTCACCAAAGCTGTGGATGAGGGTAAGGTGGTTCACAAAGTCTATCTTGACCTCACCAAGTCTTTTGACACCATCCCCCATTCTGGAATTCTAGCTAAACTCACTAAACCAGGTATAAATCCCTATGTCACAAGATGAGTTGCCAACTGGCTCACTGACAGAACCCACACTGTAAAAGTTGCAGACTCCAAATCTGACCTCAAAGCAGTGACAAGTGGAGTACCACAGGGTTCCATCCTGGGACCTCTCCTGTTTGGTATCTACTTCTCTGAAGTACAGGCTAACACAGAAGGCCTCTGGCTAACGAGGTTCGCAGATGACTGCAAACTAGGAGCCATAGTCAAGTCCACAAATGATGTGGACATCCTACAGAAGGGCCTCACTGAGACAGATGTCTGGTGTCAGAGCCATGGCCTCAAGCTCAATGCGAAAAAGTGCAGTGTCATCCCCTTTGGTAAAAACTCTGTACCCATGAACTACCACATAGGCAGCAATCTACTTAACACTGAATGCATGATAATAGACCTTGGGACCCAGGTGAACAGTAGTCTCTCCTTTGATAGTCACATTGCCACAGTAGTCAGGAAGTCCTTCTACGTGGCACACCTCATCATAAAAGGGTTCTCATCCAGAAAAAAAGAGGTCATTGTTCCCCTCTACTCATCACTCATAAGACCCATTGTAGAGTACAACGCCACTTTTGGAATGCTTATAAATCAGAAGGTTGAAATAGATGGAAAAGCTTCCCAAACGGCCAATAAACTATAATTTCTGGGCCAGAAACCACTCCTCCTGTGGTAGATAGGTTACCTAGTGCTTACCACTCACACTGATAAGCTAGAAGGCTCCTCTCCAACACAGAAGGGCTTGGGGGGCTCAGAAGCTTACCAACAGTCCTGGATACAGCAAAACTGTATCTGGATTACACTAGTTATAGGAAAGGTGGGGACCAAATGCAAAACAGGCTTTAAACCAGAAAGTAGAAAGAGATGGAAAAACTGCCCAAACGGCCAATGAACTACAATTTCAGGACCAAAACCCACTCTTCCCATGGTAGATAGGCTACCTAGTGCTTACCACTCCCACTGATAAGCTAGAAGGCTTCCCTCCAACACAGAAATACTTGGGGGGCTCAGAAGCTTGCCAGCAGTCCTGGATACAGCAAGTCTGTATCTGGACTTGGCTAGTTACAGGAAAGGCAGGAAACAAGCTTAGATTTTTTTTTTTGTTACAGAAAAGCAGCTAGAACAGCAGTAAATACAATTCAAATTGTAGTGCAGGCCAGCACACCCAACCGTGTAGCAACACTACAGCAAATACAGTTCAAATAAATTCAATTAAATTAACAAATGACTAAAAAACAAGTGCAGAAGGCAGTAAATTAGAAGGCTACTAACAAGCAGTAAAAACATGCAGAGTAAGAGCAACTGAACAGATGGCATGAAGAGCAACTAAGACAGTTACAGTAAGAGCAGATGAATAATATATATATATATATATATATATATATATATATATATATATATATATATATATATATATATATATATTTTTTTTTTTTATTTTATTTTTTTTTTGCCTGCACATGATGTGCACATGATGTGCTGATGTCGATCACTGCAGACATTTGCTTTTGGTAGCCCTCAGCCCTATAGTGTCTGTGGTGCTTGTGATAACTGTGTAACATGATAGTACAAATCAGTATTCATCTAGCATTTGTATACCCAGTCCTGTCAAATGTAAAGTTGTGTGTGACTGAGTGTTGTGTGTGTGTCCCAAAGGAATGGTTTATGGCCCATTCACACACACTGTGCTTCCCGTAACCCATGTTAGCACTCATGCTGATGTCAGTCACCTTGAAATAACCCTCTGGCAAATTCTCCGCCCTATAATCTCCATGGCATGTGCGATAACTGTGTAATGCTATAATGTAACATACTAGTCAGGTAGGAGTTCTAATTCCAGACATGGCAACTGTGAAACTCTGTGTGTGTGTGTGTGTGTGTGTGTGTGTGTGTGTGTGTGTGTGTGTGTGTGTGTGTGTGTGTGTGTGTGTGTGTGTGTGTAGAGATTAATGATTCTGAGGCCATTTACAGTCACTACACCTCCCATTGCTCTACTTTAGCAAGCCTGCTGATGTCAATCACCTTGAAATACCCCTTTGGACAAGGGCTAGTCCTATAAGCTCCATGGCACGTGCAATAACTGTGTAATGCTATAGTATAACATACTAGTTAGGTAGGAGTTCTAATCCTAGACATGGCAACTGTGAAACTCTGTGTGTGTGTGATCAGTATCCTGTGTGGAGGTTGGTGTGATTGTAATAACAGAATACATTGTGGGGTGGGTTTTGCGAAATTATTATATTGAAGACCTACTATATGTCACAATGTCCACCTTACAAGGACAGCAGATGTCAAACACCAGAGAGGCTTGTGTAAACCGTTCATAACCCTACATGTGACATTATGGATCGGTGAACAATATAGTCAACTCTTGTATTACTCAGAGAACACTCTCCACCCATGTCTTATACACAAACACACTTGGCTAGGCAACAACTACTATATTGGTAGTTCCCTGCATATTGCCTCACAGATAGCAACCATGGTGTGATTGCAGTTGACTACATGCCTGTTGACCACAACAGTGCCACTGACATCAGAAAGTAATGTGATGTGTAAAATCTCCTGACTGTGTGTTATCCAGCAAGTAAAAGGACATGGCACCCTGTTCCATCCATACAGTAGGCAAATAAATGCTTACAGTGCTCCTTTTGTTATGTTCCCCACTGGACACCTGCAACAGCTCTAGAGTCTGCAAATGTAACCCACAAATGGAATACCATGCCTTATACACATGCCCTGTATGGACAGACACCACTAATGCCACTGAATACCTGTTTCATGATGTCAATGAAGGTGCAATCACAACCTCAGTTCCTTAGCCAGGTCTCCCCAAATGAGGTCAGGAATGTTACCTCAGAAGGTAGCAATCTGTACACACAACATGCCCCAGAGACCTTAAGTACACTTCCACATGTCAAAGAACATGCGTGCGGGACATGTGCACAACCCAGACACTGTCCGTGTTATGGAATATAGATCACATACATGGGAAGCAGTGCACATCACTGGCCACCCACAATAGTAACCCAGATGAGTGGATGGTGAATACATTACTCACCTGTGGGGTCCACTCCAAGGACAACACCCCTGAGCCACACTGGAGACCATTGCCATGTGACCTGATGCCAAGATATACCCTTTGCCTATCCTTGTACAGCTGTCAGGCCCATTCATCTACTACACACCTGCAAAGCAATGAGCCTATACACTGATATGATGGCTTAGTAGTTAACTATTGTGACTGTAGTGTACATGGTCCTGGGTTTGAGATTTTGCAGTGACTGATTAGGGGTTGGGAGGGTGGCTTAATGGTTAAGGTGTTTGCCTTACAAACACAAGGTGCATGGTTTGAGTCTCACATGGGATAATTGGCTAGGCTTAAAATGGCTCACAAGGGCAGTTAGCTTAGTACTAAACTATGAACCTATGAACCAGTGCTAGCAAGTGTGTGTGTGTGTGTGTGTGTGTGTGTGTGTGTGTGTGTGTGTGTGTGTGTGTGTGTGTGTGTGTGTGTGGATATTAATAATTTTGAGGCCATACACAATCACTATATCTCCCATTGGCCTACTTTAGCATGCCTGCTGATGTCATTCACCTTGACATAACCCTTTGGCCATATATCAGCCATATAAGCTATGTGGCGCTTGTGATAACTGTGTAGTCCTGTAGTGTATCAAATTAGTTAGTTAGGTAGGGGGTTTTAATCTTGTTCCTGTCAACTGTGATGATGAGTGTGTTTCCCTGAGAGAGTGTGTGTGTTTCTCTACTGACACCTGCTTTTGTGGACATTCACATGTACTACACTTCCCTTATCCCTTCTTTAGCACTGTTGCTGATGTCCCTCACCTTCAAAGATACCTTTGAACAGATTTTCATTATGTAAGCTCAGTGGCACATGCAATAACTGTATAACACTGTAATAGCAATACATAGTTAGGTAGGGGTTTGAAACTCAGTATTGGTAAGTGTGTGTTTGTGCGTGTTTCATCAGTATCCTGTGTGGGTGTTGGGGTGAGTATGTACTGACAATATCCATTGCAGTGTGGGTTGTGCTACATCATTATATTGAGGACCTATATGTCCCATTGTCCATATTACAAGGCCAAAAGTTTTCAAACACTGTAAAGGTTGTTGTATACAATCCTCAGCCATAAATGTGTACAGCCATGTGCAATCACTATGTGACAGTATGGGTTAGTAAACAATATAGGCAACTGCTATAATACCCAGATACCACTCTCCACCTTTGGATCATACACAGGCACACTTGGCTCTTACTTTCTTACACCCTTCCTTTCTTACTTTGTCTCTGTCTCTCTCTGTCTATGTCTGTCTCTCTCTCTCTCTCTCTCTCTCTCTCTCCCCCTCGCTGGTGGATGTGGAAGAGTACATCTGTTTTGGATAGGCAGCAGCTTGAGTTTTGTAAGGAATGCTCATGATCAGCTGATGGCCTGTGCACAAATTGCAGTCCCCCACTTGCTAATTGCATGTGGAACAGCTGTGGTATCATTCCTACAGCCAATTGCATGGAAACACACTCCTATAACTAAGCACTTCATGTGGGTGTTGGCCCATTTCCTTCACTGTGAGCAGGACTTCATGTGGGTGTTTAACAAACAGTATCATAGAGGGTAGTTGGAAAT
>NC_056739.1:699947089-700194589 GCF_019279795.1 Protopterus annectens
TGCATGTGTGTCACTGTGTATAAGTATAGTGCAGCATGTATGAATGTTTCTAAAAGTGCATATGCATGTGTCAGTATGTGTGAATAGAGTACAGTATGAATGGATGTTTCTTAGTGTGCCCTTGTGTCACTATATGAGTAGAGTACATTGTTTATGAATATTTCTAAGAGGGTGCATGCATGTGTCACTGTGTGTGAGTACAGTACACCATATTTGTTTCTCAAAGTGTGCACTTGTGTCACTATGTGTGAGTAGAATACAGTGTGTACTGATATTTCTATCAGTGTGTGTGCATGTGTCACTCTCTGTGACTACAGCACAGCATGTTTAGATGCTTTTATGACTGCATGCACGTGTCACTCTGAGTGAGTACAGTTCAGTATGTATGGATATTCCTAAGAGTGTGTGTGTGTGTGTGTGTGTGTGTGTGTGTGTGTGTGTGTGTGCGTGTGTGCGTGTGTGCGTGTGTGCGTGTGTGTGTGTGGTGTGTATTACTGTGTGTGAATACAGTACACCATGTATTGATGCTTCTAAGAGCATATGCATGTGTGTCACTGTGTGTGAGTACAGTATAGTGTGTAGAAATGTTTCTAAGAGTGTCTGCACATGTGTAAATCTGTGAGAGTGCAGTACAGCATGTATGGATGTTTCGAAAAGTGTGCATGCATGTGTCACTGTGTGTGAATAGAATACAGCTTGTATGGATGTTTCTAAGAGTGTGCACTTGCATCACTGTGAGTGAAGTAGAATTTACATGGATGTTTATAAGAGTCTGTGTGCATGAGTGACTGTCTCTGAGTAGTGTACAGCATATATGAATGTTTCTAAGACTGTGCATGTGTCACTGTGTGTGAGTATAGTACAGCATATATGGTGCTTCTATGAGTGTGCGTGTGTGTCACCATCTGAGTACAGTACAGTGTGTATGGATGTTTGTAAGAGTGCATGTTTGTCACTGGTGTGAGTAGAGTACACCATGTATGAATGTTTCTAAGAGTGTGTGCATGTATGTCACTGTATTTGAGTACAGTATGGTATGGATGGATGCTTCTAAGAGTGTGTTCACGTGTCACTGTGGATGTGAGTAGAGTACAGCATGTATGGATATTTCTAAGATTGTATGCACTGTGTGTATGCATTTCACAGTTTATGAGTACAGTACAGCATGCATGGATGTTGCTAACGCTGTGTGCATGTTACACTCTGTGTCAGTAAGGTATGTTCTTAAGAGTGTGTGAGTAAAGTACAGCTTTTACAGATGTTTATAAGAGTGTGTGCACATGTGTCACTGGGTGTGCATTGAGTACAGCATGTATGGATATTCCTCAGAGTGTGTACATATGTGTCACTGTGTGTGAGTACAGTACAGCATGCATAAATGTTTTAAGAGTGTGTGCACTTGTAGTAATGTGTGTAAGTACAGTACAGCATGTGTAAATGGTTTTAAGATTCTCTGTGCATGTGTCACTGTGTGTGAGTAGAATATGGCATGTATGGACATTTCTAACAGTGTGTGCACATGTGTCGGTGTCTCTGAGTAGAGTCAGTGCCTATAGAGGCTTCTAGTGTCTGAGTGTGTGTATCACTGCTTGTGAGTACAGTACAGCTTGTATGGATATTTCTAACAGTGTGTGCATGTATGTCACTGTGTATGAGTAATGTATCACTGTGTGTGAGTAGAGTACAGCTTGTATGGATGTTTCTAAGAGTAAGCACTTACGTCACTGTCTGTGAGTGAAGTAGAATGTGCATGGATGTTTTTAAGAGTCTGTGCACATGAGTGACTGTCTTTCAGTAGATTACAGCATCTATGGATGTTTCTAAGACTGTCTTCACATGTGGCACTGTGTGTAAGGATAGTACAGCATGTATGGATGCTTCTAAGACTGTGTGTGTGTGTGTGTGTGTGTGTGTGTGTGTGTGTGTGTGTGTGTGTGTGTGTGTGTACAGTACAGTGAACATGGATGTTTGTAAGAGAGCTTGCTTCTAAGGCCTTTGTTTCTAAGAGTGTGTGCACATATGTTACTGGCTGTGAGTACAGTACAGCATGTATGGATATGTCTGAAAGTGTGTGAACATGTGTCACTGCTTATGAGTACAGTGCAGTGTAAATGGATGTTTCTAAGAGTGTGTACAGGTTTCATTGTGTGTGAGTACAGTACATTCTGAGTGGATGTTTCTGAGTGTGTGAATGTGCCTCACTGTCTGTGAAGAGAGTACAGAATGTTTAGATGTTTCTAAGAGTGTGTGTACATGTGTCAGTCTGTGTGAATAAAGTTAGGTATGAATGATGTATCTAAGTATGTGTGCTTGTGATTCATTGTGTGAGAGTAGAGTGTGGAATGTATGGATGTTTCTAAGAGTGTGCAAGTGTACTTGTGTGTGAGTACAGTGCAGCATAAATGGATGTTTCAAAGAGTGTGCATGCATGTGCATAAATGTTTCTATGAGTGTGCGGACATGTGTTACTGTAAGTAAGAAGAGTACAGTGTGTATGGATGTTTCTTAGAGTGTGTGCACATGTGTTATTTAATGTGAGTAGAGTACTTTGTGTATAGATGATTCTAAGACTGTGCATATGTGTGTATCATTGTGTGTAAGTACAGTACTGCATATATGAATGTTTCTAAGAGTATGCACTTGTGTCACTGTATGTGAGTACTGTGTAGTGTGTATGGATGTTTGTAAGAGTGTGTGCACATGTGTCACTGTCTGTGAGTAGAGTACAGCATGTATGGATGTTTCTACGAGTGTGTGCATGTGTGTCACTGTGTGTCAGTAGAGTACAACGTGTATGGATGTTTCTACGTGTGTGCACTGCTATCACTATGTGTGAGTACAGTACAGTGTGAATTTATATTTCTAAGAGGTATGCACATGTGTCTCTCTGCTGAGTAGAGTATGGATGCTTTTTAGAGTGTGCATGTGTGTCACTGTGTATGATGACAGTACAGCATGCATGGATGTGTCAAAGCATGTGTGCACATGTGTCACTCTATGTGATTAGAGTACAGTATGTATGGATGTTTCTAAGACTGTGTGCACTGTGCCCATGTGTGTCATTCTTTATGAGTAGAATATAGCATGTATGGATGTTTCTAAGACTGTGTGCATGTCTCACTGTGTGTGAGTAGAGTGTTATATGTATGGATGTTTCTAAGTGTGTGAGCATGAGTGTCACTGTGTCTGAGTGGAGTACAGCATGTATGGATGTTCTAAGAGTGCATGCATATGTGTCACATTCTGTGAGTTGAGAACAGCATGTATGGATGTTTCTAAGAGTGTGTATATGTGTGTCACTCAATGTGTGTACTGTACAGCTTACATGGATATTTGATAGAGTGTGAGTGTGTGTCACTGTGTGTGAGTACAGTACAGCATGCATGGATGTTTCTAAGGATGTGTGTGCATGTGTCAGTGTGTGTAAGTACAGGACAGTATGTATGGATTCTTAAGAGTGTGCGTGTGTCACTGTGTGTGACTACAGTTCAGCATGTATTGTGTCTTCTAAGAGTGTGTGTGTGTGTGTGTGTGTGTGTGTGTGTGTGTGTGTGTGTGTGTGTGTGTGTGTGTGTGTGTGTGTGCGTGTGTGTGTGTGTGTGTGTGTGTGTGTGTGTGTGTGTGTGTGTGTGTGTGTGTGTGTGTGTGTGTGTGTGTGTGTGTGTGTGTGTGTGTGTGTGCATGTGTGTGCGTGTGTGTGCATGTGTGTGTGTGTTACATTGCATTACTATGTGTGAGAAGAGAACAGCATGAATGGTTTCTTCTAAGAGTGTGTGTATGTGTCTCACTGTGTCTGAGTACAATATAGTGTATATGGATGTTTCTAAGTATTTGTGCAAGTGTGTCTGTGTGTAAGTACAGTACAGCATGTATGGATGTTTCTAAGCCTGTCTGTTCATGTGTCAAAGTGGGTGAGTACAGTACAGCATTTATGGATGTTTCTTAGAGTGTGTGTATGTGTGTCACTGTGTGTGAGTACAATACTGCATGTATGGATGTTTCTAAAAGTGTGTGCACATGTGTCACTGTGTGCAAGTACAGTACATCATAAATGGATGTTTCAAATAGTGTGGATGCATGTGTCACTGTGTGTGAGTAAAGTACAGCATGTATGGATGTTTCTTTGACTGTGTGCACTGTGTGCACATATATCATTGTTTGCGAATAGAGTACAATGGGTATGGATGTTTCTAAGGCTGTGTGCATGTCTCACAGAGGATGGGTACAGTACAGCATGTATTGATGTTTCTAAGAGTGTGTGCACATGTGCCACTCTGTATGAGTTGAGTACAGCATGTATGGATGTTTCTAAATGTACATGTGTGCCTCTCTGTGTGATACAGTACAGTGTGCATGGATATTTCTTAGAGTGCGTGCCTGTATGTCACTGTGTTTAAGTTTAGTACAGCATACATGGATGTTTCTAAGAATGTGTGCGCATATGTCAGTGTGCTTAAGTACAGTACAATGTGTTGGATGGTTTTATGAGTCTGTGTATGTGTCATCAATGTGTGTGAGTAGGGTGCAACGTATATGGATGTTTCTAAGAGTGTGCATGTGTGTCACTGTGTGTGAGTAGAGTACAGCATGTATGGACATTTTTAACAGTGTGTGCACATGTGTCAGTGTCTGGGAATAGAGTACAGTGTGTATGGATTCTTCTAATTGTGTATCTGTGTCACGATGTGTGAGTACAGTACAGCAGGTATGGATGTTTCTAAGAGTGTGTGCACATGTGTCTGTAAGTAGAGTACAGCATGTACAGATATTTCTAAGAGTGTGCGCACGTGTGTCACTCTGTGAGTTGAGTACAGCATATATGAATGTTTCTAAGAGTGCATACAGGGGGTCACTGTGTGAGTAGAGTACAGTGTGTATGGATGTTTCTAAGAGTCTGTGCACTTGTTTCACTGTGTGTGAGCATAGTACAGTACACTATGTATGGATGTTTCTTAGGGTGTGTGTGCATGTGTGTCCCTGTGAGTGAGTAGAGTACAGCATGTATGGATGTTTCTAAACGTGTGTGCATGTGTCAATGTGTGTGAATACAGTACAGTGTGCATGGATGTTTCTAAGAGTGTGTGCATGTGTGTCCCTGTGTGTGAGTAGAGTAAAGTGTGTATGGATGTTTCTAACAGTGTGTGAAAGTTGTCATTGAGTAGATTAAAGCATGTGTGGGTGTTTTTAAGAGTGTGTGTGAGTGTGAGTACAGTAGACCCCAAATAGATATTTTTAGGGTGTGTGTTTTTCTGTCAGTGTGTGTGAGTACAGTACAGTATGTGGTGGTGTTTCAAAGGGTATGTGCACATGTGTCACTGTGTGTGAGTATAGTACAGTGAGTAGGGATGTTTCTAAGAGTGTATGAATGTGTGTTACTGTATGTGAGTACAGTACAGTGTGGATGGATGCTTCTAATAGTGTGCCACATGTGACACTGTGTGTGAATACAGTACAGTGAAGGTGGGGTGTTTCTCCAATTATGTCTACATGTGTCACTGTGTGTGAGTAGAGTACAGCATAAATGGATGTTTCTAAGAGTATGTGCATACATATCACTGCATGTGAGTACAATACAGTGTGTATGGATGTTTCTAAGAGTGTGTGCACTTTGTGTCACTGTGTGAGAGTAGAGTATGGTGTGTATGGATGTTTCTAACAGTGTGTGGATGTGTGTCACTCTGTGTGAGTAGAGTACAGTGTGTATGTATGTTTCTAAGAGTTGCTCTCGTGTCACTGTGTATCAGTACAGTACAGTACGTATGAATGTTTCTAAGAGTGTGTGACTGTGTGTGAGTACAGTACAGTTTTTATGGATTTTTCTTAGAGTGTGTACATGTGTCACTAAGTGAGAATCCATTTCAGCATGTGTGGGTGTTTCTGTAAGTATAAGCACATGTCACAGTGTATGAGTAGAGTACAGCATGTATGTATGTTTCTAAGAGTTGTGCACATTGTGCACTGTGTGTGAGTAGAATACAGAGTGCATGGATGTTTTTAAAAGTGTCCGCACATGTTTCACTGTGTGTGAGTACAGTACAGTGTGTATGGATGCTTCTAAGAGTGGGTGCACATATGTCACTTTGTGTGAGTACAGTACAGTGGTGGTGGGGTGTTTCTAAGAGTATGCTCACATGTGTCACTGTGTGTGAGGAGAGTAAAAAGTGAATGGATGTTTTTAAGAGTGTGTGTATGTCTGACTGTGTGTGTACAGCACAATGTTTATGGATGTTTCTAAGAGTGTGTGCACACGTGTCACTATGTGAAAATCAATTACAGCATGTGTGGGTGTTTTTGAAAGTATACACTCATGTGTCACACTGTGTAAGTAGAGCACAGGGTGTGTGGATGTTTTTAATAGTGTGTATAAGGGTGTCACTCTGTATGAGTAGAGTGATGCATTTGTGGGTGTTTCTAAGAGTGTGCGTGCATGTGTTACTGTGTGTGAGTATAGTAGAGTCCAAATGGATATTTCTAGGAGTGTCTGCATCTGTGTCAATGAATGTGAGCACAGTGCAGTGGGTATAGATATTTTTAAGGGTGTGTGAGCATGTGTCTCACTGTGTGTGAGTAGAATACAGAGTGTATGGATGTTTCTAAGAGTATGTACATGTGTCACCGTGTGTGAGTGCAATACAGTATATGTGGGTGTTTTGATATTTCCTAGAGTGTGTGAGCATGTGTCACTGTGTGTGAGTACAGTACAGCATTCATGGATGTTTCTAAGCATGTGTGTGTATATGTCAGAGTGCGTGTAAGTACAGTACAGTATGTATGGATCATTTAAAGAGTCTGTGTGCATGTGTCACTGTGTGAGTGGAGTACAGCATGTATGGATGTTTCTAAGAGTGTGCATGTGTGCCACTGTGTGTCAGTATAGTTCAGCATGTGTGTGTGTGTGTGTGTGTGTGTGTGTGTGTGTGTGTGTGTGTGTGTGTGTGTGTGTGTGTGTGTGCGTGCGTGCGTGTGTCACCATGTGTTACTGTGTGTGAGTAGAGAACAGCATGAGTTGTTGCTTCTAAGAGTGTGCATGTGTGTCACTGTGTGTGTGTGTGTGTCACTGTGTGTGTGTGTGTGTGTGTGTGTGTGTGTGTGTGTGTGTGTGTGTGTGTGTGTGTGTGTGTGTGTGTACAATATAGTGTATATGGATGTTTCTAAGATTTTGTGCAAGTGTGTGACTGTGTGTGAGTACAACACAGCATGGATAGATGTTTCTAAGAGTATGTACATGTGTCACCATGTGTGAGTGCAATACAGTATATGTGGGTGTTTTGATATTTCCTAGAGTGTGTGAGCATGTGTCACTGTGTGTGAGCACAGTACAGCATTCATGGATGTTTCTAAGCATGTGTGTGTATATGCCAGAGTGTGTGTAAGTACAGTACAGTATGTATGGATCATTTAAAGAGTCTGTGTGCATGTGTCACTGTGTGAGTGGAGTACAGCATGTATGGATGTTTCTAAGAGTGTGCATGTGTGCCACTGTGTGTCAGTATAGTTCAGCATGTGTGTGTGTGTGTGTGTGTGTGTGTGTGTGTGTGTGTGTGTGTGTGTGTATGTCACCATGTGTTACTGTGTGTGAGTAGAGAACAGCATGAGTTGTTGCTTCTAAGAGTGTGCATGTGTGTCACTGTGTGTGTGTGTGCGTGTGTGTCACTGTGTGTGTGTGTGTGTGTGTGTGTGTGTGTGTGTGTGTGTGTGTGTGTGTGTGTGTGTGTGTGTACAATATAGTGTATATGGATGTTTCTAAGATTTTTTGCAAGTGTGTGACTGTGTGTGAGTACAACACAGCATGGATAGATGTTTCTAAGAGTGTCTGTGCATGTGTCACTGTGTGTGAGTACACTACAGCATGTATGAACGTTTCTAAGAGTAGGTGTATGTTTGTCACTGTGTGTGAGTACAGTACTGCATGTATGGATGTTTCTAAGTGTGTGTGTAATTGTGTCACTATGTATGAGTAGAGTAGAGCATGTATGGATGTTTTTAAGAGTGTGTGCATGTGTGTCATTGTGTGAAAGTATAGTACAGCATATATGAATGTGCATGCATGTGTCAGTGTGTGTGAATGGATGTTTCTTAGAGGTTGCACTTGTGTCACTTTATGTGAGTAGAGTACAGAGTGTATGGATATTTCTAAGAGTATGTGCATATGTGTTACTGCTTGTGAGCACAATACAGTGTGTATGAATATTTTTAAGACTGTGTATATGTGTGTGTCACTGAGTGTAAGTACAGTACAGCATGTATGGGTGTTTCTAGGAGTGTGCACATGTGTGTCACTGTGTGTAAGTAAAGTACCACTCATATGGATGTGTGCACTTGTGTCAGTGTGTCTGAATAGAGTACAGTTTGTATGGATGTTTGTAAAAGTGTGTGTACATCTGTCACTGTCTGTGAGTAGAGTACAGCATGCATGGATGTTTCTATGAGTGTGTGCATGTGTCACTCTCTTTGAAGAATATAACATGGATCGATGTTTCTAAGAGTGTGTGCATGTGTAACTGTGTGTGAGTAGAATACAGTGTGTATGGATGCTTCTAAGAGTGTGTCCACATGTGTCACTGTGTGTGAGTACAGTACAGTGGCAGTAGGGTGTTTCTACAATTATGTCTACATGTGTCACTGTGTGTGAGTAGAGTACAGCATGAATGGATGTTTCTAAGAGTATGTGCACATGTGTTACTGTATGTGAGTAGAGTACAGTGTGTATGGATGTTTCTAAGAGTGTGTTCATTTTGTGTCACTGTGTGAGAGTACAGTACAGTATATGTGGGTTTTTTAAAGAGTATGTGGACATGTGTTACTGTGTATGAGTAAAGTACAGAGTGTGTAGGTGTTTCTAAGAGTATTTGCATATGTGTCATTATTTGTGAGTACAGTACAGTGAGAATGGATGCTCTAAGAGTGTGTGCATGTGTGTCACTCTGTGTAAATACAGTAAAGTGTGTATGTATGTTTCTAATAGTGTGTGTACATATGTCACTGGCTGTGAGTGCAATATAGCATGTATGGATATTTCTAAAAGTGTGTGAATGTTTCACTGCTTGTGAGTACAGTATAGTGTAAATGGATGTTTCTAAGAGTTTGTGCACATGTATCACTCTGCGTTAGTACAGTATACTGTGTATGGATGTTTCTAAGAGTGTGTGTGCATGCGTGTCACTGTGTGTGAGTAAAGTAAAACGTACATGGATATTTCTAAGAGTGTACACTTTTGTCACTGGGTGTGAGTACAGTACAGTACAGTGTGAATTAATGTTTCAAAGAGTGCATGCATGTGTCACTCTGCCTGAGTAAAACGCAGTGTGTATGGATGCTTTTAAAAGTGTGTATGTGTGTGTCACTGTGTGTGACTACACTATAGCATGAGTGGATGTTTCAAAGCCTGTGTGGATGTGTCACTGTTTGTGAGTAGAGTACAGCATGTATGGATGTTTCTAAGACTGTGGGCATGTCTCACTGTGAATGAGTAGAGTATGATATGTATGGATGTTTCTAAATGTGTAAGCATGAGTGTCACTGTGAATAGAGTACAGCATATACGGATGTTTCTAAGAGTGTGTGCACGTGTTACATTGTGTGTGTTGAGTACAGCATGTATGGATGTTTCTAAGACTGTGTATGTGTGTCTCACTCTGTGTATGTTCTGTACAGTGTACATGGATATTTCTTAGAGTGTGTGAGTGTGTGTCATTGCGTTTGAGTACAGTACAGTGTGCATGGATGTTTCTATGACTTTGTGTGCATGTGTCAGTGTGTGTAAGTACAGTACAGTATGTAAGGATCATTTTAAAAGTCTGTGAGCATGTATCACTGTATGTGAGTAGAGTACAGCATGTATGGATGTTTCTAAGTGTGTGCATGTGTGTCATTGTGTGTGAGCACAATATAGTGTATATGGATGCTTGGAAGAGTTTGTGTGAGTGTGCCACTTTGTTTTTGTACATTACAGAATGTATGGATGTTTCTAAGAGTGTCTGTACATGTGTCACTGTGTGTGAGTACAGTACAGCATGTATGGATGTTTATACGTTTGTGGTAATGTGTTTCACTGTGTGTGAGTACAGTACTGCATGTATGGATGTTTCTACGAGTGTGCATGCATGTGTCACTGTGTGTGAGTAGAGTACGGTGTGTACGGATGTTTCTAAAGGTTTGCACTTGTGTCATTGTTTGTGAGTAGAGTACAGCATGTATGGATGTTTCTAAGAATGTCTGTGCATTTGTCACTCTGTGAGACTGCAGTGCAGCATGTATGGATGCTTTTAAGAGTGTATTCATGTGTGTCACCATGTGTGAGTACAGTATAGCATGTATGGATGTTAGTCACTGTGTGTGAGTAGAGTACAGCATGTATGGATGTTTCTAACACTGTATGCACTGTGTGCATGTGTGTCACTGTGAGTGGAGTACATTGTGTATGGGCCCTTCTAACGCTATGTGCATGTCTCACTGTGTGAGTACAGTATGGTATATATGGATATTTCTAAGAGTGTGAACACAAGTGTCACTGTGTCTGGGTAGTGTACAGTGTGTATGGATGTTTCTAAGACTGTATTTATGTCCACTGTGTGTGATAAGACTACAACATGTATTTATGTTTCTAAAAGTGTGCATGCATGTGTCAGTCTGTATGAGTACAATATAGTGTGCATGGATGTTTCTTAGAGTGTGTGAGTGTGTGTCACTGTGTGTCAGTAGAGAACAGCATGTATGGATGTTTCTCTGAGTGTGTGAACTTTTGTCACTGTGTGAGAGGATAGTACAAGTACACTGTGTCTGGATGTTTCTAAGGGTGCATGTGCATATGTATCACTTGGTATGAGTAGACTACGGTGTGTATGAGTGTGTAAGTGTGTCACTGTGTGTGAGTACATTACAGTACAGTACACTGTGTATGGATGTTTCCAAGAGTATATGTGCATTTGTGTCACTCTGTGTTAGTAGAGCACAGCATGTATGGATGTTTCTAAGAGTGTGTGCACATGTGTCTCTGTGTGTGAGCACAATACATTACACTGTGTATGGATGCTTCTAAAGATGTGTGTGTATGTGCATAACTGTGTGTAAATAGAGTACAGTGTGTATAGATGTTTCTAAGATTGTGTGTATGTCTCACTCTGTGTGAGCTGAGCTGAGAGTGTTGGATGTTTCTAAGAGTATGCACGTGTGTCACTCTTTGTGAATACAGTTTAGTGTGCATGGATGTTTCTTAGAGTGTGTGCATGTGTGTCATTGTGTGTGAGTAGAGTACATTGTGTATGGATGTTTCTTTGGGTGTATGCACTTGTGCCACTGTGTGTGACCACAGTACAGTACACAGTGTATGGATGTTTCCAAGGGTGTGTGTGCATCTGTGGCACTTTGTGTGAGTAGAGTATAGCATGCATGGATGTTTTTAAGAGTGTGCACACGTGTCACTGTGTATGAGTATGGCACATAGTGTATGGATGATTTTAAGAGAGTGTGTGTGTGTGCATGTGTGCATGTGTGTGTGTGTGTGTGTGTGTGTGTGTGTGTGTGTGTGTGTGTGTGTGTGTGTGTGTGTGTGTGTGTGTGTGTGTGTGTGTGTGCGTGTGTGTATGTGTGTGTCACCATGTGTGGGCACAGTACAGCATGCATAGATGTCTCTTCGACTGTGTGCATTGTCTGCACATGTGTCACTGTGTGAGAATACACTACAGCATGTACAGAAGTTTCTAAGAAAGTGTGCACATGTGCCACTGTGTGTAAGTACAGCACAGCATGCATGTATGTTTCTAAGAGTATGTGCATGTATGCCACTGTGTGTGAGTAGAGTACTATGTGCATGGATGTTTCTAAGAGTGTATACAGTGTTTCTGTGCAAATGTGTCACTGTGTGTATGATGTTAAGTGTATACATGTGTCACTGTGTGTGAGTACAGTACAGTGTGCATAGATCTTTCTAAGAGTGTGGGCATGTGTTACTGTGTGTGACTAGAGTACAGCACGTATGGATGCTTCTAAGATGGTGTGCATGTTGTGACTGTGTGTGAGTAGAGTACAGGGTGTATGGATGTTTCTAAGAGTTTGTGTACATGTGTTAATGTGTGTGAATACAGTACATTGTGTAGGATGTTTCTAAGACTGTGTGCATGTGTGTCACTGTGTGAGTACAGTACATTGTGTATGGATATTTCCAAGGGTGTGTATCTGTATCACTGAGTGAGTAGAGTACAGTATGTTTGGCTGCTTCCAAGTGTGTGTCCATCTGTGTCACTCTGTATGAGTAGAGTACAGCATGTATAGATGTTTCTAAAAGTGTGTGGACATGTGTCAGTGTGTTTAGGTACAGTACAGCAAATACTGATGTTTCTAAGAGTGTGCAAATATGTATCATTGTGTGTAAGTAGCGTACAGCATGTATGGATTTTTCTCAGAGTGTGCACTATTGTCACTGTGTGAGAGTAGATTACAGTGTGCATGGCTGTTTCAAAGAGTGTGCGTACTTGTGTCACTGTGTGTGAGTGCAGTACAGCATGTATGGATGCTTCAAAGAGTGTGTGCATGTGTGTCACTATGTGTGAGTGCAGTACAGCGTGTATGGTTGTTTCTAATACTGTGTGCACTGTCTGCACATATGTCACTGTGTGTGATTAGACTGTAGTATGTACGGATGTTTCTAATAGTGTTGCATGTGTGTCAGTACAATACAGTGTGATGTATATGGATGTTTCTAAGAATGTGTGCATATGTGTGCCACTGTCTAAGTACAGTATTGCAGGTATGGACATTTCTAAGAGTGTGCATGTGTGTGTCACTTGTGCAAATAGAGTATAGCATGTCTTGATGTTTCTAAAAGTGTGTGCACGTGTTAGTGTGTGTGAGTAGACTGCAATATGTATGGATGTTTCACTCTGTGTGAGTACAGTACTGCATGCAGGGATGTTTCTAAGAGTGTGTGCATGCATCTCATTGTGTGTGAGTGTATGGATGGTTGTAATGGTGTGTGTGCATGTGTGCCACTGTGTTTGGGTACAGTACAGCATGTATCGATGTTTCTACAATTGTGCGCATGTGTGTCACTCTGTGTGAGTTGAGTGCAGCACATATGTATGTTTCTAAGAGTGTGCACAAGAGTGTCTCTCTGTGTGAATACAGTTTACCATGCATTGTTTGTTAGAGTGTGTGCATGTGTGTCATTTTGTGTGAGTAGAGTACATTGTGTATGGATGTTTCTCTGAGTGTGTGCATTTATATCACTGTGTGTGAGCACAATATATTATACCATGTATAGATATTACTATGTGTGTGTGCATGTATGTTACTGTGTAGGAATAGAGTGAATGGATATTTCTAAGAGTGTGTTCACAGGTGTCACTGTGTATGAGTATAGTACAGTCTGAACTGATGTTTCTATGAGTGTGTGCACGTGTGAGTACAGTATAGTGTGTATGGATGTTTGTGTGTGTGTGTGTGTGTGTGTGTGTGTGTGTGTGTGTGTGTGTGTGTGTGTGTATATGTTTCAGTGGGTATGAACAGAGTACAGCATGTATGGGTGTTTCTAAGAGTTTGCACTTCTTTCACTGTGTGCAAGTAGAGTACAGCATCAATGGATGTTTCTAAGAGTTTGCATTTGTGTCACTGTGAGATTAGAGTACAGTGTGTATGGATATTTTTAAGAGTGTGTGCATATGTGTCACCGTGTTTGAGTAAAGTACAGCATGTATGGATGTTTTGAAGACTGTGTGCACTGTGTGAGTATAATGTAGTGTATATGGATGTTTCTAAGAGCGTGCACATGTGTCAGTGTGTATGAGTAGAGTGCAGTGTGTACGTATTTATGGGTTTAGGAGTTTGTGAATGTGTGCCACTCTGTGTGAGTGTGTATGGATGTTTTAAAGAGTGTGTGTGCACGTATCACTGTTTGTAAGTACAGTACAATGTGAATGGATGTTTAAGAGTGAGTACACATCATTGTGAGTACAGTACAGTATTTATGGATGTTTCTAAGAGTCTGCATATATGTCATTTTGTGTGAGTACAGTACTGTGTGAATGGATAGTTCTAAGGGTGTGCACATGTATGTCACTGTGTGTGAGTGCAGTAAAGTGAGAATGGATGTTTCTGTGGGTATGTTTGCATGTGTGTCACTGTGTGTGAGTAGATTACATCATGTATGGATGTTTCTAAGACTGTGTGCACATGTCACTGTGTAAGTAGACTACAGCTTGTATGGATGTTTCTTAGAGTGTGTGCATGTGTGTCAGTCTGTGTGAGTAGAATATAGGTTGCACGGATATTTTTTACAAAGTGTGCATGAGTGTCATTGTGTGCAATTACAGTACAGTATGTATGAATAAGTTTGAGTTTGTGCTCATGTGTCACTGTTTGTGAGAAGAGTACAGTGTATATGGATGTTTGTAATAGTGTGTGCAAGTGGGTCACTGTGTGTGAGTAGAGTACA
Source organism: Protopterus annectens (assembly GCF_019279795.1). Classification (NCBI taxonomy): domain Eukaryota; kingdom Metazoa; phylum Chordata; order Ceratodontiformes; family Protopteridae; genus Protopterus; species Protopterus annectens. The sequence goes on from NC_056739.1 coordinate 699,961,518, forward strand.
GCATTTATGGACATTTCTAAGCATGGGTACGCATGTGTCAGTGTGTGTGAGCAGAGTACAGAATGTATGGATGTTTCTAATACTGTGTGCACATGTCACTGTGTAAGTAGAGTGCAGCATGTATGGGTTTTACTTAGAGTGTGTGCATGTGTGCCACTCTGTGTGAGTAGAATACAGGGTGTATGGATGTTTTTTTAGAATGTGTGCACGTGTGTCGTGTGCAATTACAGTACAGTATGTATGAATCATTTTAAGAGTGTGTGCACGTGTGTCACTGTTTGTGAGTAGAGTACAGCATTCATGGACATTTCTAAGGGTGTGTATGCATGTGTCACTGTGTGTGAGTAGAGTATAGAATATATGGATGTTTCTAAGACTGTGTACATGTCTCACTTGTGTGAGTAGAGTGCAGCATGGATGGATGTAGAGTGTGTGTGAGTAGAGTACAGTGTGCACAGATGTTTCTAAGAGTGTGTGTGCATGTGTCACTCTGTATGAGTTGTGTACAGCATGTGTGGATGTTTCTAAGAGTGTGTACACATGTGTTTCTCTCTTTGTGAGTACAGTACAGCATGCATGGATCTTTCTTAGAGTGCATGCACATGTCTCAGAGGGTCTATATTAGAACATTGAAGTTTCAGAACTTCGAATGTTATAATATCGACCCCTAGTAACCGAAAACTGATAACATCAAAAATTCAGAACAGCAAATGTTTTCCTAGGGAAAAAAATTGCTATTCCAAAACACATACACACAACACAAACACACCAAACAAACAGTAATCCACACACATACACCTAAAATCTTACATCTAACCCTACACTAAACTGTACATACACCACTATCTACCCACTTACCTTAACCCAAACCCTATCCCTAAGGTCCATCACTATCACACACACATTTCACCTGCACCCTAACCCTAACTCACCTACCCTGCCCTAACCCTCACATCCACACATCCGCACACTTACCTGATCCACGTCCTAACCCTAACTCACCTAACCTGCCCTAACCCTCACGTCCACACAATCGCACACTTACCTGAACCCGACTCATAACTTTTCACCACAGTCCAGAAAATAGCAAAGTGACAGGAACGGACAACCAAATTCTTTTCCTAGGAAAGAATTTGTTTTTCTGAAACTTCGCTATTTTCAGCTTTTGCTTATTAGGGGTCGATATTAGAACATTCGAAGTTCTGAAACTTCAGTGTTCTAATATAGACCCGTATCAGAGTGTATGAGTGGAGTACAGTGTCTGGATGTTTCTAAGAGTGTGTGCATGTATGTCACTGTTTGTCAGAGTACAGCGAGTATGGATGTTTCTAAAAGTGTGTGCACTATTGTCACTGTGTGTGACCACAGTAAAGTACACTGTGTGGGTGTTTCTAAGGGTGTGTGTGCACATGTCACTGAATGTGAGCAGAGTACCATGCTAAGGATGTTTCTAAGAGTGTGTGCATGAGTGTAACTGTGTGTCAGTAGAGTACAGGGTATACAGATGTTTCTTAGAGTGTGTGCATGTGTCACTCTGTGTGAGTTGAGTACAGCATGTATGGATGTTTCTAAGAGTGTATATGCATGTGTCATTCTGTATGAGTACAGTACAGTGTTGATGGATGTTTCTAAGATTGTGTGCATATGTGTCACTGTGTGTGAGTAGAGTACAGCATGTATGTGTGCATTCCTGTCACTATGTGTGAGTAAAGTAGGGTGTGAATGGATATTTTTAAGAGTGTGTGCATGTGTGCCAGTGTGTGTGAGTACAGTACAGTACAGTGTGTATAGATGTTTTTAACGGTGTGTGCATGTGTGCCACTGAGTAGCATACAGCATGTATGGATGATTGTAAGAGTGTGTGTGAGTGTCACTGTGTGTGAGTAGAATACAGCATGTATGATTATTTCTGAGAGTGCGTGCATGTGTGTTTCTGTATGTGAGTATGGTACAGTGTATATGGGTATTTCTATGACTGTGTACATGTATCACTGTGTGTGAGTACAGTACAGTGTGTATGCATTTTTCAAAGTGAGTGTGCATGTGTGTCACTGTGTGTGAGTATATTACAGTGTGTGCATGGGGTCTATATTAGATCACTGAATGCTTAAAAAAGCGAATGGTGATTAATCAACCCTATGTAAGCAAAAGCTTATAATATCGAAGCAACACAAACCCAAATTTTTTCCTAGGGAAAGAATTCAGTTGTCCATTTCTGTTGCTTCCGTATTTTCAGTGCTGTGGTGGAAAGTTACGGGTCAGGTTCATGTAAGTGTGCGATTGTGTGGATGTGAGTGTTAGGGCGGGTTAGGTGAGTTAGGGTTAGGGTTAGGGCGCAGGTTAGGCATGTGTGCGATTGTGTGGACGTGAGGGTTAGGGCGGGCTAGGTGAGTTAGGGTTAGGGAGCGGGTGAGGTGAGTGTATGATAGTGACAGACCTTAGGGTTAGGGTTTGGGTTAAGGTAAGTGGATAGTTAGTGGTGTGTGTATATAGTTTAGTGTAGAGTTAGATGTCAGATTTTAGGTGTATGTTTGTGGATTGCTGTTTGCTTGGTGTGCTTGTGTTGTGTGTATGTGTTTTGGAACAGCGATTTTTTTCCCTAGGGAAAAAAAAAACGCTGTTCTGACAGTTTGAGATTGTAAGCTTTCACTTACATAGGGTCGATTAATCATCGTTCGCTTTTTTAAGCATTCGGTGATCTAATATAGACCCTGTGCTTGGGTGTTTCTAAGACTATACGCATGTGTGATACTGTGTGGGAGTAGAGTGCAGTGTGTATGGATGTTCCTAAGAGTGTGTGCATATTGTCACTGTTTGTGAGTACAGTACAATGTGAATGGATTTTTCTAAGAGTGTGTGTACAGGTGTCACTGTGAGCACACTACAGTGGGAATGGAAGTTTCTAAGAGTGTGTAGATGTGTGTTATTGTGTGTGAGTACAGTACAGTGTGTATAGATGTTTCTAAGAGTGTGTGCACGTGTCACAGTGTGTTTCCAGCATTCCAAGTTTTGCTTTCACTAGTTTGTTCGTGATTTTTTTGTTTGTTTTAAGTTTACGGATGGCTTCGGAACGTATGCAGAGTCCTGCTAGCCCTAACATCTTTGGGACTAATACTCCTGACAACTTGGACATTTCTTCCTTGCTACTAGCGGTCTCACAGAGACTTGACTCGCTAAACTCACGGTTGGATTGTATTGAAAGGATTTGTCCTAACCTTTCACTGAGTACATCAGACGGTGACTCTGCCGCTTCCAAAAATGACTGTGCACTTAGAGTATCGAATAGTGCTATTCCAGCGGCTCAACCAGTTAGATTTACTGCAGTAACAGCTTCAGTAACGAATGTTCCACATAATGATCCAGTTGTCTTCTCCGCTGGTTCTAATGTGCCGAATGGACAGGATGATGCACTTATTGGCGGGCCACTACTATCGGAATGGATTCACAATACAGGTGACTTTTTTACTTTTATTAAACCATTGCAATATGTCCCAGATTCCAATTCTTCTGACGAACGTTCTGACTCTACGATTGACAAACTGAAGTTACTGGACAGTAAAACATTTAAGCTCAGGAAACTACAACTTGAAGTTGCTTATTTTAAGCAATGCTTAAATGAGGACTTAATCCTGAAAGGCTTAAGGAGTAATTTTTCACCATCAAACCTCATTAATGACAAAGACTTTCTTACTGACTTAAGAGCACTATTCCAAAAACAGGGTGCTCAATTAATTGAACTGATAATTAAGTACTACACTATTAACATTGACAGATTGATTAAGGAAGTCTGTACATTGGATGAAGAGATTAAGCTTGATTCCAATTTTGTTAAGTTTAAATTTGACCATGCTCGTATCTTTTCAAGTATTGATACATACTTAGTTAAGATTAAATCTAACAAGTCTAAGAAGCTGTATAGAGATAGACTAGCATACCAAAACGATAAAGCCTATCCCAAGCTTGTTTATAATCACAATGTTAGAGGCAACAATGATCCTTCTGATGGAACTGATAGGGATACTGCCTTGATTACACCTACTGAGAATGTCGGGCACCCAGTATCTGAAGGGGAAAATGTTCCTAGGAGAAGTAATAGGAATAGGAACAAACAAGGAAACCAGGAGACATTAAGGGGGTCCACTAACAATGACAAAGTAACCAACATTGATACCAACTCGAATCAATCTTTTTTAGGGAATCGGAACAATTCGACATACAAGAGGGGGAACAGGAATTGGAACCGGTAACCTTACCTGATATTAGTATTACAAGTGGTGGTATTCCCACCATCTTACAAAATGAAAGGGGAGACTTTTCTATTTATAATTTTTCCTCCCTCATATTGGAACCTGAATTGATTGAACTCTTAGCCTTAGGCAACACTTTTGTTCCGTCTAGGAGATGTGATGTAGCTAAGGTTCTGGTAGATTTAAAATGCTATGTGAGGAAATTAAATTTGAACTTGTTATTCAATGATTCAACGGGTAGTCTCACAAACTGTTTAAGATTCCGTAGCGTTTTTAATCCCCCCCTGCATGTCGCGTTACGTATGTTTGCTCTTGTGAACTTGCCATTAGACATATGGATAAAGATCACTTGCCAACGACTAATGAATTTAATATAACTAAGGAACAGCTGCTGGCTCTTAACAGGTTACGCAACTCTTCAGTCAGAATCATTAAACCTGACAAGGGGGGTGGGTTGGTTATATTTGAACATACTGAATATGTTGAAAGAATGCTTACAGTTCTCGATTCCCCAGCATATGAAATCTCCTCGCGTAATGAGATGAATGGTTGTGTTAACAGACTTAGAGGTTACTACAGGGATCTTTTTATTGAAGGGAGAATAGATTTGGATTTGTTGAAATATATTGATATCATACACCCTAAGGTTCCTGTTATGTTTGGGATACCCAAGGTTCATAAAAATTTAGAGGATCCACCGATGAGAGCACTGGTTGACGGGAGGTCTTCGATATCCTACCCTTGTGCTAAATACATAGATTCCGTGCTCTCAAAATACCTGAGGTTAATCCCAAGCATTTGTAAGGATTCTTGGTTGTTTCTTTCAAATATAAATAACATCTGTTGGGAAGACTCCTTTAATTTTCTTACAATCGATGTTGTCGATTTGTATACCTCCATTCCCCACGAAGAGGCTACGGAATGGGTGAGTTTGTTCTTAGCCGAATTGGAGGCTCCTAGAACTGAAATCGACAACGTCACTGAATTATTAGATATTGTTTTGTCTTCCAACTTTTTCACCTTTGAAAATGAATTTTACATTCAAAAACAGGGGGTAGCAATGGGGTCCCCTTGTGGGGCCAGTGTAGCGAACATTTTCATGGCCTATTGGGAAAAGCATTTTGTTTTCAACCACCCAATATGGAAAGAAAAAATTGGTTTCTACACTCGGTTCCTTGACGATGTTTTTATCCGTTTCAGAGGTGACGTTACGTTGGCACAATCATTTTTAGACTACCTCAATCAAACGACACTTTTTCTGAAATTCACGTATAGATTTGCAAGGGAGGAGATCGACTACCTTGATGTTAGCTTGAATAAAGATCCATTCACTTTAAAGCTTAGCTCGACTATTTTCAGAAAGGACACTTATGTTAACTCCTTCCTGCATTTCACTAGCTCCCACCCTTTTAAATTAAAAAGGGCTATTGTGAAAGGACAGCTTGTGAGGGCAGTAAGAATGTGTAGTGATTTAGTAGATGTTACATCAGAATGTGTCTTTCTGAAGGAGTTGTTTACTAACAGAGGCTATCCACAAAATTTAATTGATGAGTTGGTTTTTGAGGTAGAGTCTAAGAGAACAAATATTTTTACAAGCACTACTTAGTAGTGAACAAAGGGATAGTTCCAAGACAATGATGGATCCGAATTGCTCAGTTTCTCCTTCTTCTAGGAGTCCTACTGATACTATCCCAGAAATGGATACATCGCGTTACCCAAGCAGTTTTATTACTACTTTCAATTTAAATTCTAGCTTAATTGCAGGAATTATTACTAAGAATTGGTATTTCATTTCTAGCAATCCCTTACTATTGGAAAAACTTGGGGCAAAACCGCGAATTGTATACAAAAGAGGTGGCAATATTAAAGAAATATTGCAGAGGGGCTCAGGAAACAACACTTTTAATAGAGTTAGGGGATCATTTGCATGTGGTTTATGTAACTGGTGTAATGTCATAAAGACAGGTAGCTCCTTTTGTATAGGGCAGAGGAAATACAACATTCAATTTAGGATTAACTGTGACACTAAATCAATCATTTATGTGGCATTTTGCGTTTGCTGTCCAGCGTTCTACGTCGGAAAGACCGACAGGAAATTTAAAGAACGCATTTACCAGCATTGTTATGCCATCAAGAACAGCAAATGCGAAAATGTGTTAGCCAAGCATATTGCAGCTAACCCAGGTCACAGTTTTCTTTTTATGGGTATAGACCATATACCCACTACCATTAGAGGTGGACCAATTTCTCTACTATTAGAGAATCGCGAATTAGTGTGGCAACTCAAGCTTAATGCTTTCAATACACCTGACCTTAACAAATGTTGCAACATAGCACCAGTTCTTAAATATAAATCTTACTTGAGATAAGTTCGGGTCCACCCTTGACATGTGTTAACATTGCTGCCTTTTTTAGATTTTATGTAATGCATCTACTTATAGATTTATACAAGTACAATACCCCCTTTTTTATTTAACAGTGTTTTGGTATATTTGTGTGTAGAGAGAGAAATATACACATATACATCTTAAATAAATATGCATTTAATTTGTTTTTAAGATTATCAACAAGATTATAAATAATTTTATATAATTTTCTTGGGTTAATACTAAATAGAGTGTTAAGTCTAATATATACACTTTTAATTTTACACACACATTTTCTTGTGTATAACTGTATTAATTAACCTTTGATGAACTAATTTTTGGATGTTTTCTGTCATTTCATCCATTTTAACTGTTTTTTTTAGTATAAGCGACTCACCCATAATGTCGCATGTTTAAGTAACTTGTAAAAGTATCATATTTTAAATGGTTTATGTTCGAAAAGTTGTCAACAATTTCCAGGAAGTGATGTAATGGCATTGAGATTATTTAAAATGTTTGGCGCATTTTGTTTTTACAACTTCCTCTGATGAAGCTACCTTATGAGTGTGGCGAAAACGCTGTTTTTTCTACATTAAAGTTGCGTTAAGGAAATTATTGTGCTGTGGGTCTTTCCAGCGTTCCAAGTTTTGCTTTCACACAGTGTGTGAGTATAGTACAGTGTGAATGGATGTTTCTACGAGTGTGTACATGTTCGTGTCACTGTGTGTGAGTGCAGCACACTGTGAATGGATGTTTCTAAGAGTGTGTGCACATATGTCATTCTGTGTAAGTACAGTACAGTGCGTACAGGTGTTTCTATGGGTGCGTGTACATGTGTGTCACTGTGAGCGAGTAGAATACACCATGTATGGATGTTTCTAAGATTGTGTGCACGTGTGTTATTCTGTGTGAGTACAGTACATTGTGTATGGATGTTTCTAAAAGTGATTGCATGTGTGTCACTCTGTGTGAGCAGGGATATTTCTAAGTGTGTGTGCTTATGTGTCACTTTGTGCAAGTAGAATACAGCGTGGTTGGATGTTTATAAGAATGTGTGCACATGTGTCACTATGTGTGAGTGTAGTATAGCATGTATGGTTATTTCTAAGAGTGTGTACATGTTTGTCACTGTGTGCAAGTAGAGTAAGGCATGTATGGATGTTTCTAAGAATTTGCTTGTGTGTGTGTGCATATACGACTGTACACACATGCTCATCTTTTTATATTTCAGTATCTGGGAACTATATTTTCCAGGCAGTGCTGCAATAATTTTGGGATTGCTGTACTTCAGTGTTGACAGGAAATCTCCCCATAAAGTAAAATCATCTTTCACTGAATTATTTCTTTTTCTTGATAAACTGACCAAAATCTGCAACTCATTTGAATGAATTTCATGCAACTGCAGTCCTCACATCTGAATCCACATTGGGAGGGTGATTATGTAGCAAACAGCTTGCACATTATGAGTTATTCTTTGCTGCCGCAGTATACAGCATTTTGTCTATCCCTGTACTATAGCAATAACCCACGCCTGGGTGTGGGTAATGCTAAATTTACCCACGGTTGGCGTGGTTTGGTCCCGGGGAAGCCCGAGGACCAAACAAAGCCAACCGCGGGTAAATTTAGCATTACCCACACCCAGAAGTTATTGCTATTATACCATGACATTATTTAAGAAAAGAAACTATTACTTTTCTTAAATAATGGCATAGTATAATGCCTGTTTACTGCCCTTCCGCAGATGTCTGGCATCCAAGGGTAGTTCTGATGTACTGCACGCCCGCGCAGTACATCAGAGTTGTAAAAGCAACGGAGAAAGCAAGATCTCCGTTTTATGTTCGCTATGTTAAATGAGTTTAACATAGCGAGACAGTTTTAAAATAAGCAATGGAGATGTCCGTTGCTTTATTTTAACTGTCTCGCCATGTTAAACTCATTTAACATAGCGAGACACTAAAAAAGCAACAGAGAACTTCTTTCTCCGCTGCTTTTTTTTAAAACACTGTCCGCTATGTTAAATGGGTTTAACATAGCGAGAGTTTTAAAAATAAGCAACGAAGATCTCCGTTGCTTATTTAAAACTGTCTCGCCATGTTAAACCCATTTAACATAGCGAGACAGTGTTTTAAAAAGAATTATACTAATGGAAAAAAGTCCGGGCGACCGGACCTTTTTCCATTAGTATAACTCGATTTACAATGGGCACGCTGGCCAATCAGCGTGCACGTTTTGGGGGGGTCATGGTATAATATACAATAATCTACAGCAGAGTGCTTGATCTGGACTCCACTTTTATATAGATCCTACCCATGGGCATGGAATATCTGCTGGTGGAGTTCTTCAGCACACTGTAGTACAAACATAATTTCAATTTAGTTATTTATGTTTTATCAGTGTGCTTCTTCAGACAAATGCATTATTGGCAAACATCTAGAAATCAACCTCCTTCTCATTTAAAGCAAGGAGGAGGGATCTGAATGCTGAATGGTAGTACCAAGTTTCCTCTGAATGAATTAAATCCTTTAATTACAAAAGTGTATGAATTCACAAGAATTCACCAAATAAATTGGAACAATTCAGGGCTCATTAATTAGTTGCACTAGCCAAAATATACTAGCTATTAATCCTCCCTTAAAGTGTAATATTTACAACACAGTAATTCTTTGTTTTGCTATTTATTTATTTAGTTGGAAGATGAGAGTCAGTTTCAGTTAAGTAATGTCCATTTAATCCTCTTACTGAGTGTCAAATAAAATATATCCACATACGAATAATCTCACCATGAGTGATATTTTTATACAATCTAATTCAACCTTGGAATGCCTCACTGATGTTTTTTCCCCCTTTGGTTGATCACAGGTCACTATGTTTAGGTTTTACAAAAAATCATTTGCTCTGCAGATTAGTTAACATTTACATACCTCAGATTCATACTTCTGAAATAATATAACTTTGGCAGAACACCAAGCAGTCATCCTTAGATGCATTTATTTGTCTTTGGTGACTGAGAAATTCCAATTAGCCAAAGCTAAATTTCAATGGAAGCCTGAAGAGAAAAAACTCCCAGAAGATACATATAAGACACTCACCATACAACATTTTTTTTGCAAAGATACATTACATACATAGTTCTTAAGATGTGGTGATACAAGCAGATAATTACCCTGTAGTGATGCTATACAACAGGTATTTCTTCTGTGTTAATATTATATTTTAAGTATAAAGCATTTAGTACTGAAATAGGTTGTGCAATATAAGTGACAAGCAAGCTTTGTATATGACTTATCAGGCATGGGTAAGAAGGATTATAGTATAGATTTTAGGAATAAATAAAAATGAGGTAAGGAATGTGAAAAGTTAGTCAGTAGGGAAAAATATTTACAGCTCAGCTTGAAGAGGAAGTGAAAAATAGTATAGCTTATGAGTCAGGGTTAGTGGGGGTAAGAATATTATTTTAGGGTGCATACTAACATAGAACTTGGTTACAAGAGAGAGAGAGAGAGAGAGAGAGAGAGAGAGAGAGAGAGAGAGTAGTGGAGAGTATTTAAAGGAGATGGATAAAGTGGGAGGTCAGAATGAATCCATCCATCTACAACCCCTTTTTACATTTTTAAACATGTTGTTGGAGTGTCACTTCCACAGTGACAATCATTTGAAAGACATGCAGTAGGTGGATTGGACACACTCAATTGTCCATAGGTGTGAGTTAAATGTGAGTGTGTGGTATGGAAGAACAACCGCGGCAGGGCTAGCCACCCAGCTGTGTAAACCTCGGTTCTAGATGATCATCAGAATGAATCTGTAATATAAAGTGGGGATTAATATATGCAGATAATTGAGGAGCAGTGGTAGGGAGGCTTGTTTCATAGAAGGGAAAAGAGGTTATAAAGGGATAAGGAGTATGAGCTGACAAGGAAAATGGAGTTACCCAGGTGAGGAGTATGTAAACAACCATGAGTGGTATAGGTGTTGTTTCAGTAAGGCTTGACAGTGGAAAGTTTCATGGTCTGTTTTAGGTATATTGGAATGGTGTTCCAGAGCTTAGATATGTAATTGGATTACAGTGAGTTGCCTGTTAAGTTATTAGACTTTGTTATGATTATTAACAGTTTATTGATTTAGAGTAGGCCTCTATCTGGAGGGCAATGTTGCAGGTGTCTTTTAGTGTTGGTCATTTTTTTGGTGCATGTATAAAATTGTGTACAGTAATAAATTGTATGTGTGTTAAATAGTCAAAACCAGCTTAGTTGTTTCAGGGTTCTGCAATGAGTCCTATACATAAGGTTGAAAGCAAATTTGAGCACTTTTATGTAACAGGCATATAGTTTAGCTTTAAGTGTTTTCCTGGCTTGAACTGCCCAACTTCCTAACCTACAATCAGCTCTGCCTCTGTCATTCTATCTATTACCTTCCCAATAAGTGTCCTGCCCTCAAAAACCTAGTACATCACTCAGCCAAAAGGCCTCTTAGATCATCAAGCAAACTACTACTAGAAGTCACCAACAGCTACAATAGCTTTGGAGATGCACTATATAGTAGTTCAGTGGCTGAAAAATGGAACTCTCTCCCCACTAGCATACAAAACACATCGTCCAAAGCCTCCTTTAAAACCCTCATTAGGCAACATCTCAAGCAAAGTTGGCAGTGCCATGACTGCTCCCTAGGTTAGTGAAAGCAGATAAGGTACACATACTAAATCTTGAGTACTTGATAAGATAATAGTTTTCACTCTTACTCACAAACACTGGCTAATGTACAATGTATGTACTGTACCTGTGTACTATGTATGTATTCTACCTATGTTCCAAATTTGAGCTGTACACCACAAATCTATTAATTATCTTTATTTTTAAATTAATGTTTTTTTGTTTGTTCTCTCCACTGTAACTGTTGATGTGCTGCATACCTCTGTAAAAACATGTCTATTTTAATTTGTGTGTATATTGATCATGTCTAAATATCTAAAAGTATCTGTCATTTTTCTATGTGGAGCTTTTCTCCCCAGGTCTCTGTTGAAAAAGGGCCTTTTTGGCTCAGTCAGACACCCCTGGTTAACAAATGTAAAATAAAAAATAAATTTAGGTTTGTAAGAATTGGTGAGATATACAGTAGTAATTGGAGAAAATATGTAGATACTAATGTTTGTCTTGCATCACCTGTCATGCAGTACTTGCTCTATAGAGGCAGCCAAGTTTCTGATATGTTTTTTAATGGATTGTAATATGTTAGTCAAATTTGAGTTTGTCATCAGTTTAAAAGCCTGGAGTTTTGTTTGGGTAATGGTTTCAATTTTAGTTTTAGATTAAGTTATTTTGAAAGATCATGTTACCTTTTCTATTGTTTAGTTGTGAAGAGGATGTGTTTTTTTTTTTTTTTTTTAGGATTTAAAAGTAGATTTGCATCTTTAAACCAAGGTTCAATAGCTGTGAAGTAATTTTGTTTACTGTCCTGAAGTGCTGGAAGGGATGGGGCTGCACACATAAGGGAGGAGTTATCAGAATATTGAACTATGCTAGCAAGGTGGGTGGCAGTTTGTAGTTTGTTTATAAAAAGGTTGAATAAGAGGGGGTCTAAGGTTGATCCTTGAGAGACGCCAACAGTTACTGGCAGGAGGTGGAGAAATTCTGTTTCCACCTGACTGCTTGCTGCCTATCAGTCAGATAACTATGGAAGCATGAGAGAGATGGCTGGGTGAGGCCAAGGGAAGAAATTTGAGTAATACGATGTTGATGGTATATAGTGACAAATTCCTTTTATAAATCAAAGAATAGTGAAGATACTAGGTTGCATTCATTCCTATGCTGGTTTATGATACTGGAAAAGTTGAGGAGAGCAGTGGTAGTTCTATGATGAGGTCTGAAACCATGCTAACTTTTGCAGAGAAGGTTAGAGTTAATTTACTTCAGAGGTTGTGAATGGATGCATTTTTCTAGTATTTTTGACAGAGGGGATAGGATGGCAATAGGTCTATCTATGGGAAAATATGTTAATGTGCAACCTTCATAGAGTGGTATTATGTAGAATTTTTCCCCAGTGGATAGGCCGTATCTCTTAGATATGGACTGGTTTATCAGTATGGATTGACGACAAGTCACAGTGTCAGCTGCTATTTTTAGGTATTCTGTTGGAAGCTGTCCAGCAGCTAAAGAGGCTGGTTTTAGTTTCAGTAGAAGTTTTCTTATAATGGAGGTAGAGACTGGAAGGAAGGAGAATGAATGTGTCTGGTTAGGACAGGGTGGCAAATCACAAATAGTACTTTGTTTATAAAGTAAGAGATGAATTGAGATGATATTGATTCAGTGGTGCTAGAAGTAGACGGAGACGGTGTGGTGGTTTGGCGAGGATGCATTAGTTTGTTTATTGATAACCAAACAAGTCTTGGATTTCTTTGGTGTTTGCATTGGAGATTGGTAGAATAGGTTTATTTCTCCATTTTAATGTAGTCATTAGCAAGATTTCTGAGTTGCCTAAATGAATGAAATGTATTTTCTGCTCTGCTTTTATGTCCGTCTTATTCATGGAGTCATATGAGGTTAATAAGCTAACAGCCCTATGAGGCCTTTTCAAGCATAGCCATGTTTTTCCATTTGTAAACGACAGGATATATTACCCAGGGACATCTAGTTGAGTTTAGATGGCAAAACATTTAAAAGTTGCCTTTGTCCAACAGGGACATAGCTGCCAGTCCAGGAGTATATTTCTAATTCCCCATCCATTGATCCACATTACATTTGAATAGAGTCAAGGACAAACTCTGATTTACACACACACACACACACACACACATATATATATATATATATATATATATATATATATATATATATATATATATATATATGTGTGTGTGTATGTATACATAATAATTATATAATTATAATTATATAATTACATACGTATATATAGCCTGTTTCAGAGTATGGGTAGTCTCTGAGGCACATACCTGTCCTTCAATATGTTATTTTATGTTGCAAATGAAAATGAGGTTCTTTGGTCAGGTATTTTTAATGTTGTCAGATGTTCGAATGCGTAAAAAGTCCATCAGTACTATTTCAGATGATGGTTTGTATGCCAGGAACAGATCATCTCTCAGTAGTCTGTTGTAGACAGAGTATAAACATAAGGCTTTAAGACAGTCAGTGTATATCATGTGGTTAGCACCTTGTATCATTTTTTGAGGAACCCTTATGGGTATTCCAGTTGTTGCATATGCCTGGACAGGAACATACTAAATGGAGCATTGTACTCAATAACTGGCCCAGTGAGGACTGAGTACAGCAGTACAATGGCATCTTTGGACCTGGATGCCATAGCTTTGTTTAGAAGTTGTGCAATATAGAATGATTTCCTTACAACAACAGATACATGATGATCAAAGGCCAAGTCACTGATGCATTATGTTTTCCAAGTCCCTAACCACTGAATCTAATCTTAGGGGTGTACTGTCAATATAATAATTGCCTTGGGTGACTTTCTTTCCAAAGGACAGTTTTATACATTTCTGGCATTCATATGGCTAAGCCACCAATTATTACTTTGTGGCAAGCCCTTTTGCAGGAAATTTGTGTACTTGGAGGATTCTATGACTGCACTGAGTTTGCAGTTGTCTGCAAACTTGGTTAACCACAGGTCTGGAATATTAGTTTTGACTTCTGAAAAGCAGATGCCAAAAAGGAGCAGCCCCAGCATTGAGCACTGAGAAACTCCACTAGTGACTGACCTTTTTGTGGAGGTAGTATCCCCCTGTGTCCTAACTGTGAGCCATTTGGCTAGCCAGTTGGTGATAAAGGGGTATACTCTTAGCTTTGTGAGGTTTCCAACAATGCCTGAATGGGGAAATAGTGTCAAATGCTTTGACCAGATCAAAATAAGCAGTCTGTACTATTTTGCCCTTGTCCATAGCTTTGGAGACTCTCATGAAAAAGTCCACCAGGTTCAGTAGGCATGATCTGCCTTTGAGGCAAACAAAATGTGTTGCATCTAGTATCTGAGGGTTTCCTGTGTCTTTATTTATAATATCCATGATAACCCCTTCCATGGCTTTACATATTACACAGGTCAGTAGATGGCCTACTGTTTTGTAGAGGGATGACTGTTGCAGTACTACATTCACTGGGCAAGAAGCTGGTTAGATTGTTAAGGTTGAACAGTGTTTTTAGAAGGTTCGATAGGTCATGTTTCATGCTATTCATTAGGCATTCCAGGATATTATATGAGCCCGTAGATGCACTATTTTTTTGCCATGGGGAGCACAGTTAACCGGTGTTGTTGGGATGGGACACACGCTAATACATATGCTAACCTAGTCTTGTATCAATGGGAGCTAGAGTTTATAGTGGCAAGGAATATGAGAAGAATGTGAAATATTTATGTTACACTAATATTTTAAGAAAAAAGCTGAATGTTTTTCTCTGATCGTATTGGTACTTTAAATGTATGAGCTGTTCTTGTTGTATAGAGTTAATTGCTGCTACCCCTAATCATGACTTTAAATCAGAGCATTTGCAACAGTGTAAATGGTGGTGTACCTGGCTTGTTGTAATGCTGTTCAGCATCTCTATGTGGCAAGACCACACGAAACTTAAAGACAGAATAATTGAGCATAAGTCGAGGTTAGAAGGGAGGTTGAAAATAATGGCATAAAAAACATATGGGAATACACATGCTTTAAGTATTTAAAAACCTCATAGTAGGGGTGGTGATATTAACAATGTTTTAGCACATAATTTCACCAGAGTATTACTGAAAAGTAGGAGGTTTGCTTTGGAATAATTCTTAAATGTTCAAGGGTGGGATGGGGTCACAGGTTTTAGTTTAATTTCAAAGGTATACAACTTAATTGTCTGACCTGACCAGTGTAGACATTACACATAGGTGGATGCAAAGTTCTTCAAATTTGTGAGAATCAGGTTGAGGATGTTGGTGCCCCTAGTGGGTACAGACTATCTGGTTCACAGCATTTGTGTTGACAAAGTCCAGGAATCTTTGAGCCTGTGCATTGAAAGTTCTGCATGCTTCTCAGTTAAGGTGCAGGGTTTGAGTCTCATAAGGGATAATTGGCTAGGCTTAAAATGGCTCACAAGGGCAGTTAGCCTAGTATGAACCTATAGCGAGGTAGTTTAAGTCACTCAGGTGTATAATGTTGTTTCAATGCAGAGCAACTCCAGTTTATTTAGGTATGAGGTATGGGTATCCTGGTTAATATAAGGGTGGACAAGGAGAAGCTCAAGTGCATCATACTTCTTGACCAGTCTTGAGGTGTGACTGTTTTTTGATGATCTTGAGACACCTCCACTTTTTGTCTAGTCTTGCACTGGCAGGGTGCTCTCCGTAGCTTCAAACCATGTCTGTACAACTAAACAGATGTCTATTTTCTCCAGTGTAAGGTAAACTTGCATGGAGTGAATGAAATTTAGACTCCTGGCACTGAACTGTAATACTTTTACATTATCCTGGGTTGGTTTTGCTATGTTATAAGGTTTATCAGGTTGGCATTTCCTAAAAAGGCACTATGAGTGTGGACATAATTTTAGCCAATATTCAAAAGCCTAAAGGGGGTAGATATAGACCATCCCTGCCAAAATAGCATGGCCTGTCAACCATATCCTCTCTAGGCAACAAACATTGTACCCCCTTCGAATGACACCAAAATCTAAGTCAATTGTTAAAGTCAGTTTTCTTCTGCTCACATTGTGGCACCATCATCATTGCAGAAATCATAGTGCTGTATAATGGAGTTTATGTTAGTTATCGAAATTTTACTTTGCAGAAATTAATAAGATTAAGACCACATGATCGACAACTTAAAACATCGAAAACTAATAAACAGAAAAGGAATTGCACTGAGGTCACAGTACAATGGGAAATGTGCCCTTTTCCCCACTGTAGTGCAGTCTCGGAGTTAATATATAAAATTAGCAGTGGACTGAGAGGAACAGGGGAGCTTCTCCCCTGCAGAAACTCTACTTCTGTTTTTTGTTAGTTTTTAATATTTTTAATTGTTGATCATGTAGCCTCAACCATATGAATTTTGACAAAAATAAAATTTCAATAAGCTAACATAAAACCATAAAATGCTTGACTCATACCAACCTGGGTCAGACAGTCTTGAGACTTCCATTATTCCTTGCTTCATACAGTCCAGACCGGTATGTCTCATATCATTTACACCCACATGTACAATGATAGAGTCATACCGGTACTTTTGGTTCAGTGATCTGAGTGGTTGCATGAGATAGTGGATTCTGGACCCTGATAGCCAGCTGACTGTGACCCTCTTCTTGCAAAGCTCAGTCAGTGGAACATCTGTATTTCTCATGATGGACTAGAACATGCTTATAAGTTCAGGCACCATAAGTTGAAGCTGTGTGTGTATTTTGGTGGATGTTGCCTTGGCAGAATATTTGTAGGGTTGCTGAGGATCCCTACTGTTATATCTGCATCTAGGAAGCCTTTGAGGTGTGGGTAAATTACTTTCAACAGCATCAGAATTGTGAGTCTATGTGCTTGGGCTTCTGTGTCAGTTGTGGGTAGAATGTGCTGTGTGTTTCTGATGACCTGTTTGGTAACTGTAGTAGCTGTATGTGACAGCATGGCCTCCAGTGATAATATATAATGACATCTCTAACATACTCAGATTAAAAATTAGGTGGTACTCAGAAAACACAAGAGAATCACTATATTGTCTCAGGATGCCCATTTCTACCAAGTGGGCTACAGAGACAAGAGGACAGTGCTTATTCTGGTTTCAGATGTTTATATGGATTACAAGGTGAGTTGTACCAGGAAGAACTACAGTATGTCTACTTGGGCCTTATTTAATTGAAACTTGAATGTTTAATACAAGGTTGTTGGAGCAATGTTCCTCTGTGTGCAGACCACAGTAGCAGGATAATGCAGGGGTTTATGGCAGGTTTGCTTGGGTGCTTCTTGACTAAGAACTACGATCTTATTGTAATCTCACAGAGAAATGCTCATCTATGCACAAACCAGGTGCTTGTTGTGCAACCATGCAGTCTGGGTATATCTGAGGTGGGCTTTTATTGAGAATGTTGGATTCTTTGTGCCTGCACCTACACAGGACACTGCTCAACTCCACTGCATGATGTGCAGCATAGCACAAAAGTGACAACTTTATACAGGCAAAGAAAATCAACAAACAAGCAAAATAGCCCACTGACCAGTCACAACACACGCTTAAGGTTTCCTCAGTGATTCCCAAGCTCAGAAGAGACCAGGCTACTCTTTACTCCCACTAGAAAGCAGACCTAACTCTTCTAACTGTAAAATCATTAAGGGGAGCCCAAAGTATAGGAATTCAGCAGTTATATCAATAAAATTATCAGCAAGCACTTTGAAATAAATGCAATAGTACAGAAACACAACAGATAGTACAGTGAAATTGCAACAGCAATTTAAAGTACGTAAAAGTGCAGAATTTCAGTAAATAACGCAGAAATATAAAATCAGCACTTTGAAATAACAAGAAAAAGTGTAATTCGGCAATGTGGAGTACTTAGTTATCTTGGATGGAAATGGACTGAAGCAGGAACATTTATGTTTCAGTGGCATGCTCGCCAAGTGCTGATAAGCCTATGTAAATGAGCCAGGCATTATACAGGCACAGAAAATCAACAACAAAGCAAAATAGCCTACTGACCAATCACAGGAACACACTCTAATGCTTCTTCAGTAATTCTCAAGCTCAGGACAGACAGAGCTACACTCTACTCCCACTATCACTAAAAAGGAGCACAAAGTACAGCAATTCAGCAATAACAGCAGTAAAATGCCAGCAGACACTTTGAAATAAGTGCAAAAGTGAAGAAACTCAGCAGTAAAAACACTGCTGGGTTTCTAGGTTTGCCGCTTTGAAGCATGATGCTAATAGTTTATTTAGTTAGACATGGTGAAGGGTTTGATTTAACCATTTCTATTTCTATAGGGACTAGGATGTTAAAAACAGAAAGAAAGAAGAAAAAACAGAAGAATAATATTGTGACTGTTTTTTTTTTTACTGCATACATGGGGAGGTGGTCACACTGTGTCTGGCAAACATCCAAATGTTTGCATTGTATTTGGTTTGTCGATAAGGATTGAATCTAAAGCTGAGTGTCTGTCAAGACGTTTTATTGATTCTAGAGGTGGATGTGATTAGTTATGTAAAGCCATACAAGTTAATCAATTTTGAGGGAGTGTCATTGATGATCAACTGCCAGTCGATCCTGAGGTTGCCTAGCATAATAGTTTATTGCTGAATATTGTGAGATATCCAGTAAAGATATATTCTGCTTTTAACTTATTGTTACCAGACATAATATACATAGCTAATATACATGCAAGCTTTCTATTTAGCCTTGATCCCCTTAGATTTACTAATATTTTTTAAAATTAATCAGTTTAAATGGGCATGCATTATTAAATAACTGAAGTAATGCAATGTAATGAGATAGGGCATAGCACTTGAAAGACCTGTCTATTGCGAAGAATAAGAAATTGCTCCCTATCCTTATTGTCTTTCTATGATTTTCTGAAAGGCAGTGCTATGAATTTTAGTGCTTAGAAGTTGGGATGTGAGGGGGGAGTGATCTGTCTTCCTGGGTGTCTGGGTACACTCAGATGTTCATTTTCACTGACAGCATCAGTAAAGCAACTCACATGGCATGTTGCTCCACAACTAAGAAGTGCATCATGACCCCTAATTCCAGTGTGTGCCCATTATAACAATTATGCATCTGGCTGCCAGTGCAACATCTTGTTGCAATGGATGCTTGCTATGGTCAGGCTTCACTGTGAATCTCTACCCTACCCTCAATTCCCAACCAACCCCACTACATCTAAACTTATACCTCACTTACTCTGCCTCCTCTACTCATCCTCCTGTCCTGTGCCTAACTACACTATCCAGTCACAAACTGTACTCATTATACCATACCTACCCACTTCTGTTCTAAATTCCTTCTCAGATCTCAGCCTGCTGTCTCCCCATCAAAACCTACCTATTCTGCACACTATTGTCACTGTTCATTACCTCACCTTATCATACAAGATTTTTAAAACACTGTCTTTGCTGTTTCCTTCCTGTATCACCTTATTCATCCTCCTCCTCTCATTCCCAACATCCCCACCAGTAGTAATAATAAATAAGCCTACCATTACTTCATCCTCACCTATTAACAAACTTCCTACTAGCTACTCAAAAATCTCTTCAAGCTTATTTCCCATAACTCCATTCCACTGTTGTAACTCCCAAAATACTAAAAAATGTCAGTTCCAATGTGAAGGTAATACTTCTACCCATCACTGTGAAATGTTCCATAATAAGTAGGCCATCTTTATCCACCATACATCCCTGCGGTGACACCCACCCCAACCCAGGTCTCAGCTAAACCACAAACCAAAGAATATACCCTAAAAGTTTAACAATAGTAACTCTAAATCTTAGAAGCATATGTAACAAAATCACAGATGTTCATGCCTGGATGATTCAACACAACCCGGACATCCTAGTCACAGAAGATACATGGCTAAAGCTTGAAATAAAAGATGCTGAAGTACTATTCAATGGTTATATTATTAGGCTCAATAGGACACATTATAAAAACAGGTGGAATAGCTATAATCTTCCCAACTATGCTCACAGTAACTCCCTATACAGGCACAATCCCAAATTCTGGAATAATAGAAATCCTAATCTCATTCCTAAAACTTAATGAAAGCAACAGCACATGCATTGCTCTGCTATATATCCCCCCAGGACAGAACCTTTCAACACTTGAAAGTATACTATCCTGGATAGCAGATACAATCACAAATGAAGTTATCTTCCAGGGTAATGTAAACATTGATTCACAGTCTTTATCAGCAAATTCAGCCATCAGCAGCATGAACATCTTTGGATTTATTCAACTTATTAATACACCAACAAGATATTTCAAAAATAACTCCCAACAATCTATCCTGGACTGGATTCTGGTTACCGACCCATCTAATTTTGCCTCCTCGGTTACCCTCCCTGACAGACTAAATGACCTACCGCCTGCCAGCATATACCCAGATGAGTAGTACACAACCAACAAAGGAAGATAAGATCAAAACTAACCATAATCTAATTTATCCAAATTTTTATTTTTTATTTTTTATTTTACGTTTGTTGACCGGGCTAGTCTGGCTGGATACAAGTCCATTTTCAGCAGAGGCCCGAGGAGAAAAGCTCCACTATCTACTGGTACATGCATAAAAAAGATTACAATAAGATATGGCTTGTTGGAATTTAAGAACAAATGTATGAAAGATATACAGAGTAATGAGATAATTTTTGAAAAGTGAAAAAAGTACAAATTCTAGATTCCAACGGTTTTACAGAAAATATATAATACATTAAAAATTCTAAAAGTAGTAAATCAGAGTAGAAGCCAAGAATTTACAGGAAATGTGTAACACTTTAAAAATTCTAAAAGTAGTAAATCAGAGTAGGAGTTAGGGTAGAGAGGAAAGGAGTAGAGGAGTAGAAAGAGTGAGAAAAGTGATACAAATTTGTCAGGTGTACTGCAGGAACAAAGCCAGTGGTTTTGGAAGTACAGTTTAATTTTCTGTTTGAAAAGAGGCAAAGATGTAGTTAGAGTTATGTCACTAGGTAGAAGATTCCAATTTTTACCTACTGTAGTAGTGAAAAGACAGTCACCTGCAAAGTTATTGGACTTAATTGATCTGGCCATGATTTTATGGGAGGAGCGAAGGGAGTTGAGATTATTATAAGGGATTATCAGTTGAGCGAGAATAGGGGTCTTGTCAGGTTGATATAGTACACTATGGGCAGTAGAGAGTTGAGGAATAAGCAGGTAGTTTTGGAGTTCAAGCCAGGCTAGTAGTTTTAAGTTGAGACAATGGTGGGTTCTGAAGGGGTTACCAGTGCGGGCAATATTGTTATAGCATGTTGTGAGTTTATTGAGATTGCTTTTCCTAAGGTTGGTATAAATAGTGGAGGCATATAGTAGAGTAGATAGAAGATGGGATTGGGCGATCTTGGCTCTAGTAGATGGTGTTAGAAAGGGTTTAATTCGATATAGGGATCCCATTTTTCTGTTAACTAACTTGATGGTATTGTTAATGTGCTGATTGAAAGAGAGTTAATTGTCGATGGTAATTCCTAGCAATTTTGTTGTCGAATCAGGTGAGATGATGGTGTCATTGTCTGAGGAGATGGAGAAGTCAAGTGGGGGGGGGTCCGAGTAGTTGGGGTAAAAAGGAGAAGTTTAGTTTTTTTGGCATTGAGTAGGAGGAACCATTGGGAGAACCATGTTTCAACTGTCCTGAATATATTTTGGGTAAGTGAGATCAGTTCTGTAGTGGATGGAGCAGTGCAAATAAGGGTCGAATCGTCTGCATATTGAATGCAGGTTGCTTGTGGGATTGCAGAATGAAGATCATTAATGAAGAGGGAGAAAAGAAGTGGACCAAGAATGGAGCCCTGAGGAACTCCGATGGAAATAGGCAAAAGTGAAGAGATATGGTTTTCCCATATAACTGCTTGTTGTCTGTTGCTAAGATATGATCTAAACCATTTCATGGCTAGGCTATTAAATGAGAGAGATTCAAGAATGTTTGCTAAAAGAGAGTGGTTGACCATGTCGAATGCTTTTGAAAGATCAATGAAAAGAGCAGAAGAGAGAAGATTATTGTTGCGATTTTTGTTGATAGTTTCTATAAAGGAAAGAAGGGCAGTGGTGGTACTGTGATGAGGTCTAAATCCATGCTGACAGTGTGCTATAATGTTGTGTAGAGAGAGATAGTGTACTAGTTGCTGGTGAATACATTTCTCCATGATTTTAGCTAAGGGTGAGAGGAGAGCAATTGGTCTAAAGTTGGAATAGTCAATAGAGTTACCACCTTTATGTAGTGGAATAATATGAGAGACTTTCCAGATGTCTGAGATGGATCCTTCTAGGATCGTTCTGTTTATGAGTATGGTTATAGGATATGCAATTTCTTTGGCTGCTTTTTGGAGAAAAAGGGAAGGGAGCTTATCAGCTGAAGGGGTACAAGGTTTTAGTTTGTGGATGAGTCTGTAGATGTAAGAAGTAGATGAAGGATTTAGTGAGAAGTTGTAAGAAGAGTTAGCTGGTTTGTTTGGAGGGTAATAGTTGTTGGTGTTCATTTGTCTAGCTAGGGATTGAATAGTTTTGGTAAAAAAAGAGTTAAAAGCATTTGCAGTTAGGAGAGGGGTGTCTGGGTTGGCATTTAGTGGGGAAGGAGTTTTGGCTGTACCTGGGGAGAGTAGTTTATTTACTGATAACCAGAATTGTCTGGAATTATTAAGATGAGTTTGCTGTTGTTCACAGTAGAATTTTTTTTTTTGTCGGATATTATTGATTTTTTAGTCAGATTTCTAAGCTGGCGGAAATGAAGGAAATCTGGGCTGTTTCTGTGGATTCTCCATTTGGTCCATGCTTTATTTCTAGTGAGGATTAGTTTTTTAGTCTCTTTGGAAAGCCATGGGGCTGTTTTAGATTTCATTCTAATGGAACACTCTGGAGCATGTCTATCAAGAATGGATAGGAAAGTAGTATTAAAAAATAGGACTGCTTCCTCAAGAGGAAGTGTTTTTAATGAATTCCAGTTACAATTGCTCAGTTCAGCTTGAAAAAGGACTATATTAAAATGTTTGGTAGAGCGAACTTTTCTTATATTAGGGATGTTTACACTATCTGACTTTTCTCTGGTAATATAAGTTAGGGAGTGATCACTGACATCATCTGGCATGGTACCTACTTTATATATTTTGTTTACATTGTTTGTTAGTATCCAGTCTAATATACTCTCTCTCTTACTGTGCTTATGGAATCTCGTAGTTGAGGTGATAGTTTGGGAGAAACCATGAAGGTTAATATGAGAGGAGGGATTTTCAGTATTAATAGTATTCCAGTCTATGTTAAAGTTGCCTAGGATTATGGTTTCTTGTGGGTAGGTGGTAGAAACCCAGCTAAGGAAATCTTCTAGTATAGGAATATTGTTTCCTGGAGGTAGATACATACATATGATATGGAGGGCTTTTTTAGCATTTAGTTGGATTTTAGTTATAATGGCTTCTATTTTGCTATCCTGGTTTGGGCATGTTGGTAGAGTAGTGATGTTAAGTTGATTTTTAAAAAGGATAGCTACTCCACCACCTTTGCATTTTGATTGGTCATGTCTTATTATATTATAGCCTTGGGGTATTATCTCAGAGTCTTTAGTGTTTGATTTTAGCCAAGTTTCTGAGAGGCATAGAATGTCAAAAGAGTGGGTGTCTAGGAGGGCATGAAGGGGGGGTATTTTATTGTTTATACTTTGAATGTTAAGGTGCCCTATGAGGTAATTGTTATTGTGATTAGAAGAGTAATGTTGAGGGGAGGGGTAAGCTGGGCCTGGGTTGGGGTGGATGTCACCATCTAGTAAGGTGGGATTGTCTAGCTTGGTTATGATGTTACTGTTTAGAAGAGTTAGAAGTTTAGTTTTTTTATCTGAGGGTGGGATATAGGTGAGGTGAGACAGCCTGTGAAATTTAGGAAGATGATAGTTAGGGGTGTATTTATCATTGGAGTATGATGAGAAGGTGTATATTGTTGACGTCTGTTTTTGTGGGAGGTTAGGGAGGATATTAAGTGAGTTTTCAAAGAAGGTAAAATGGTAAGTAGAGAATAGGGTGGTTAAGAGTAGGACTGATAGAGTAAGAAACGTTGGAAGGGAGGGAGTCATATTGGACAGAAATAGAGAAAAAGAGAAAAAAGAGAGAGAGAAAGAAAAGAGAGAGAAAGAGTCCATTGAAGCTCTGAAAGCAGTTAACTGGTCCATCCTGAAAAGTCTCCCATTAAATGACATTACTGAACACTTCAGTGCAACATTTCTAACTATGCTGAACACCTTAGCCCTACAGTGTACAAAAAGAATTACAAATAGCTATACCCCCATGGCTCACCAACCAATGCAAACTCCTTATAAAAGACAGAGACAAAGCATGAAATAAATGGCAAAATAATAAAAATTGGCAGCTATTTAGACAGCTACAAAACCAAGTCAAGAAGCAAGTTAATAGAAATAAAATGTGTTGTTACACTCACAAGACAGTGATAAAAACAACCCTAAAAATTCTGTTTCTCTACATCCTCTCTCATTAACCAAGTACAAAAAAAATCCAAGAAGGGCACTTACAAATGTGGCTCTTGTAGCCAATGTCATGCTTTAATGAACGTCAAATCTGTGTACATTCCATCTAGGAGGTTCAGGACAAAACCAACTGGTTCCTACTCTTGTGGAAGCAAAGGGGTGGTATACCTGGGTATTTGTACTACGTGTTCGAGTTTCTACGTGGGGAAGACTGAAAGAGAATTCAGGAGACGGATCTACGAACACTTATATGATATGGCTAAACAAAAAGCAACTAATGCCTTTTACAAGCATTCCCTTTTTTGCCCGGGTAGTGTCATCAAATTCTTTGTTTTAGAACAAGTGGAACCGGATCTCAGGGGTGGTGACTGGGAATCCACCCTCGAGTACCGTGAGTTAGTATGGCAATTAAGGTTAGATGCAGGGAGACCACCTGGATTGAACAGGACTATTAGTATTAAACCCGTTTTAAAGCTTAGAAGGGCACGATTATAGTTATTCCACTGTAACTAATTAGTTCTGTTGTCCCATGTTTCCTAATATTATGCCCTTCTTTCACTACCACTTGGTATGTGCACATTTTATTATAACACATGACTTAGGGACTCAAGATTCACTATTTTCCCTCTCCTTAACTCCCATGCCTTTTTCTTTGGTATGACAACCTGACACTTGGTCTAGGGTGTCCTTTTTGATGTGAACTATGAAAAAGAATCAAGATCCCTATTACAAACTAACACTATATGCTCCCTCACACTTCTAACAGAATTTCACCTTCCAGGTTCATCAAAACTCATGGATTTCCAACGCTTCCAGTAGCAGCTTTTTAAAACATTTTAACTTTGATTTTATTAAATTTGAAACAGTGTTTTTAATGTTTTGTAATTTTACAAGCATAATCCAGCTGTCAAACATATATATACTTTCAATAATACAAGCTTTTATCTCATGTTTCATTTAATGCAAAGCCCCTTTAAGGAATCTAATAACTGATTGACAACACCTGTTTTCAATTAATGTGTTACCTATGGTTATATAAAAGGGTTTGGCTTCAGCAAATGCTTTTGTACTCACTTGAAAAAGCTCGGGATTATCCTGAGTGAAAGCGCTTGTGTTTATTTCTTCTTGGACCTACTTGAATAAAAGATTTTCGCATTTCACATCAGCTTTTGTTTTTTGTTCCTGGTGGCTGTGGAGTCGTGTTACTAAGTACAAAAATGAAACACATCCCATACCCAGACATTGCCTCTCCTCAAACAGCTACTTATTTAAATAAATGCATCACAGAATGCATAGCCAGCTTAACCTTCAACTCACATAACACATCCTTTTCCATGTAGCTAACTTCTCCTACATTACACCCCAGCACATCTCTTTCACAAAACTCACCTAATTGCAACCTCTTTGGTACACAGACAACTCCACCCACTTTACTTTTCAACAGGGATCTATAACTCTCATAAAAAGCTTTTGTGTAAATTAAAACCTTGTTCCCACTCAGCCTACAACCTTCCCCTGGAATACCTAACTCTATATACAGATGCAATAGCATACCCAGTCAGCATTCTTATTAATAGATCAAGAACAGAATCTGGTGCCCCCGACTTACAGAAAATGGTGCATATTATCCCCTTACATAAAGAAAGTAATTCCACTGATATTACAAATTTCGGTCCTATTGCCATCCTGTCTCCCCTTTCTAAAATCCTTGAAAGATGTATACATTACTTTCTTCACTATGTCTTACAAAATAAGCTAATCAACAATATGCAGCATGGATTTCAGCAAGACCGCAGTACCTCCACTGCATTACTATAATTTATAGCCAAGGTCAATAAAGCTTGCAACTCTAATAAACTTGTATCTGCAGTACTTCTACATCTATCAAAAGCCTTTGACATGTTCTCTCACACTAAACGCCTCAATCAACTTTTTTCCCTGGGTCTATCATCTTCATCTATTCAATGATTCTCTAGATACCTTGGCAAGAGGCAACAAGCTGTAAAATGTCAAGGATCCATCTCTGCATACCTTTCCACTTCCCAAGGCGTCCCACTAGGATCCATCTTTGGCCCTATACTATTTAATATTTTTATCAATAACTTACATTCTTCTTGTGAAGGCACTTTGATTCAATATGCAGATGACTCTGCTATCATCTGCTCTTCAAACACCTTAACTCACCTCTGAGAAATTACTCAACAAGCTATCATCTCCATTGAAACCTGGCTTACAAGAGCACAACCCTTCCTCAGCCTCTAATAAACCAAACTCCACTTTACTCCAAAGAATCACACCCCTAACAAAGCATCTTTCAAATTCATTTTGGCAAATGGCACTGAAATTGAATTAGTCCACCATACCAAACTATTGGGAGTCATAATAGATGATAATCTTAAATTTGACCTCCACATCCAAAACAATATCAAGAAAACCCATCAAATACATGGCATGATGTACAGAAATAAACATTTTCTGAGCACAACCACAAAAATACTCTAGCCAAAACCTACTTTCTGCCCTCCTTACTCTATGAAGCCCCAGTTCTAACCAGTTTGCAATTATCCATAAAAAAAACAAACTTAAAGCTGTTGCAACAAAATTTCAAAATTTGCTACTAAAGCATCCTCCTTTACCCATCACTGTAAAGCTCTGCATACTCTTAGCTGGCTGGAGCTCCTTCTAGACCTCTCCTACATTCAGCTTATAACAGTACATACAATTATACAGAAACCATTAGCCTGCCCATCTCTTACCCATTGAATCAATATATATTTCCATAAAAAAACTCTCAGACTGGAAGACAAACAACTTCTCACCATAAATAAACCAAATAAATCCCCTGGACAAAGCCTATACTCATACTCAGTAGCAAAAAAATAAATAAAAATAGAGCTCTTTACTAACCACAAGAGCTATTTCTCAAAATACCCATGTTTAAATGCTTCCTAAAAGAATACAAAATCATGAACCTGCTCCTGTACCAATCCTAGCTGAACTTACTATACTTCACCCACCCCCTTCCACCCAAGTCACACCTCACAACCTTCTCCAACCTCCTACTTCACTCCTTTCTATTGTTTTCCCACGACCTTACCTTATCCACTTCATGTTTGCAGGCCTTTCCTTTACCTCTTTCTCTTTCCTTCCTACTTATCTAAGCTACATGAAGAAACCCTACCCTGCATTCTCCTTATAATCTCCTTTTCTTTCCATCCTTCTTCCTTCTATAACCATAACATGAACAGCCTCTCTCATACTAAGACATCACTCAACTTCTCCTCACTGTCTCTGATCATATGATCTCTAATATCTCTTTTAAATATCTTATTAGAATGGTCTCAGGTCTCATTTATCACATACTTATTTAATTAGCAAATAATAAGACTAATACATTTTTTCCTCACATATTTTCTCCAACTCATGTTATTGTTTTTCATTGCACTCCACTATGAAACATATATAGTCAATGTTTTTCTCATATTTTTCACTCCTATGTTTTGCAGTGTAACATGATACTGTTGTGATTTAAAATATCTGTAATTGATTTTTGAAAGACTGTGATTGTGGAGCTTTTTTCTCTGGGCCTCCAGTGAAAATGGGCACTTTCAGGCCAAATCAGACCATCACGGTGGACAAATATCAAATAAATAAATAAATGGGGGGTGGATGGCTGACAGAATCTAAGAAAAAAAATCTGTAAACATTGAGCAAGTGGCCATAAAATTAGCAGTTGAGCTTCAGAGCAGAAAAATGTAAAGTGCTGAGCCTGGCCAAAACAACCCTGGAATGAAGTATCAAGGAAATAGAACTGATGGTGAAGGATCAGTACAATGATTTGAGGTGATGCTCAGACCCCATTGTGTGAGATGGCAGTAGCTGTATTAAACAAAATGCTGGGAACTATCACTGTGGGAGACTTCAGAATCAAAAAGTTAATTAATGCTGTGGATGTAGCAGGCCACACACTGAATACTCTATGCAGGTCTTTAAGCCATACAAGGAGAGGGACATTGGTCTACTGGAAAGACTCCAAGGAAAGTCACTAGAATAGAAACTGGGATGTGAGGAGGGTATGACCAGACACTACAGCAGCTAGAGCCCTTCTCACTAGACAGCAGAAGAGACTTGGGGGGGGGGGGGTACAGTATATGGATCCAAAGAGGTCATCCTAAGTAAAAAGGACAGAGGGAGAGGAAGAGGCACAGGCAGCTGATGGTGGAGAGGATCTACTCCTCAAATTTCCTTAGTAGTTCTTCAGAGAGATGGTTTTAGACTCATGGAATTAATGATGGATTACAGGCATTCAAAAGGAACTGGGACAGGTAGAGAAAGAGTAAAGGGAAAAGGTGGGATGGATGGGAGGTAGAGTGCTAACTGCACTTAAATGTCAGCTTAAACAGACTACTGTTTTCTTCTGCCAGTTAGCAAATTTAATGTAATATAATATAATATACAACATCCAGAAAATTAAACAGCAGAATTTTGAATATCACAGACCATACAATTTTTGTTAGTCAATGGCCTCTTATACAAATGTTGAGTGAAATAAATTGTATACTTCAGTGGCAGATGACATACAGACATGCAGTGATGCTGATGAAAGAAGCCTCATCATTTACTGAGCCTGTCAGGGTATTGTAAATGACCATTTCACCCATTCTTTCTATTTTTAAGCATTATTTTTCCTAGCTTTTCTTGCTTATCTAGTTTACTGACCTAACTATACATGTTTAAGTTGATATAACTAGTTACTGGATGCCATGTTGGTTAGTTACTAGTGTTTGTTTTGGGTGCCTGTATGTTAGAATAGTTTATTGCTTTTTCTTCCCACTCATTATAGTAAACTGGAGAGAGATTACCTGATTTCCATTGTATATTTGTATTTATATTATAGTAATTTACATTTCTGTTTCAAGCTTGTATGTGGTGATATGGGGTGTTAAATTGTTCAGTTATATTTCATAGGAGCATTTACAGATATCTTTACTTTTTTACTGCATTTTCCTATCACAGCCTATGGGAAAGTAGATCTGGTTTAGTTTCTTTACTTTTATTAGGATGAAGTGCTCAACATATGGATATTTCTGGATGAAACCTACAAATATTTTTACCATTGATGCTTTATACTAGCTATGTGTTTTCATCCTACCTGAGGTGAGGATAAGTACATACATACACAAACACAATACACAAATGCTATATGTTATGTGTGTATGAGTATATGTGCCATATATCCCTTTTCCATTCTAGTAATCTTAAATTCCTTTCATCTCTATGTTCCCAGAACTGTACACAGTATCTTACATGTGGGCCCCCACCAGTTCCTGTAAAACAAAAGGAGGAGTTCAGCATCTCTAGAATCCACTCTGTGGGCTATGCACCTCAGTATTCCCTGTTCTTTTTAATGTACTTGTCTGTTAACTAGCTAACTGGGATGTTGAAGGACCCTCTTCATACATAGCCCAGGCAGAAATCACAAACTGCATGCAAAAACAACAATAATGCATACACAAATACAATTCAGTGTGTTAACAAACACAAGTGCAGTTCACTGCATCAAAAATGCAGTTATACCATATATGCAATAGAGAGTTTAGGTCACAATAACAATAATTCAACAAGATATACATTTTTCACCACTGCTGTACAACAGTGCAAATAATGAGTTGGCTGAGGAGTGATAATAAACTCACACCCGTTTTAAAAGACTGTTTTCTGTCTTGTTTCCCTCCAAAGCATTAAACTTTGAGTCTTTTAACATTAGACCTCAGCTTTAACCTCTATGCCTATGTCAGCCACTGCAAACCTCTCTGGAGACACTGTCCCATCATAGTACCAGACATTGCATTACCAGCATGTATATAAAATGACCTTCACCTCAAACCTGACTGTGATATCTGATACAAACACTCTAATCAAGCCTCCTTGCAGTACTAAACCCTGTTACCTACTGTCATACCTGATGCAAATATATTAAAAAGGACTATGCACTAAACCCTTTGGCATTGCAATGGTTCATAGGTTCATAGGTTCATACTAGGCTATCTGCCTTAGGGCATTTATAAGCCTAGCCAGAATGTGTTTGGCTTTCGCCACCCATTTTAAATTTATTTTGCTATGCCCTTTTTCAAGGTTAGTATACTGTACCTCTGTCTAACAGTGACACAGAAGTAATACCTGGGGTAAACCTACGATCTCCCATCCACTCATCAAGATTCCTCTTGAAGAGAGTCAATGAGGGACTCTGCCTAACCTGGACTGGGATTTTATTCCAGAGTGAAGGGAGCCTCTGGGTTATGAATCTGTCCCTCCAGCATGTCCTATTTATTTCAGTGCTGAGGTTCAAGTCTCTCGAGCGTGTAGCTCGATGGGATTTGGATTTTCTGAGGTACAGCATGTCCATTAATTCCGGGTTGGACATGGCTTTATACGTCAGGCATAGATCACCTCTGAACAGGCGGTATGCCACTGAGTAGAGCTGGAGTTTCTTTAACCGGGCAGCATATGGCATCTGTTTGAGCCCTTTGATCCTCTTGGTGAGGTACTTTTGGGGTCTTTCCAGTTGCTGCAGGTGTCTGGTAAGGTACATCCCAAAAGGGGCATTGTACTCAATTATGGGCCTGATGAGGGATGAGTAAAGAGGCACGATGACGTCCCCTGATCTAGATGTGAATCCCTTCATGATTAGGTGGGCTATATAAAATGTTTTTCTAACCACTTTGGCCACGTGGTTGTCAAATGAGAGATTGCTATCAACTTGGGTCCCCAGGTCCCTAATTACTTCTTCTGTACTTAATGGATTACCACCTATGTGGTAATTTGTGGGCACTTTGATTTTGCCAAAGGGGATGACTATACACTTTTTGGCATTTAGCTTGAGGCCATGGCTCTGGCACCAGTTGTCTGTTTCTATGAGGCCCTTTTGGAGGATGCTTGTATCGGCTGGAGAGTCGATTATGGCGCCCAGTTTGCAGTCATCTGCGAACTTGGTCAGCCACAGTCCTTCTGTGTTGGCCTGTACCTCTGAGAAATATATACCGAACAAGAGAGGTCCCAGGACTGAGCCTTGTGGGACACCACTTGTAACTGGTTTGGAGTCTGACATGGCTCCAGCAATTCTAACCATGTGGGTTCTGTCCTTGAGCCAATTTGCAATCCATCTAGTGACATAGGGGTTTATATTTAAGCTGGTGAGCTTATCTATAATGACCGAGTGGGGTATTGTATCAAAGGCTTTTGCGGGGTCCATGTAGGCTGTGTGGACCACCTTCCCCTCGTCAATGGCCTTGGTGACTGTTTCAAAGAAATTAACCAGGTTTAAGAGGCAGGATCTGCCCTTAACAAAGCCAAACTGGGTAGGATCCAGTGTTTGTAGGTCCCCAGTATCTTTATTTATGAGGTCCATGATGATCCTTTCCATAGCTTTGCAGACCAATTGCTGTCTTTTTTCTTACAGCTTCCCTCTAACAACCCTCTGCTTCAAATCATGTATCTTAGTTTCTAATCTGTTTTAGAACCCATGCTTTATCTTCTTAATCTCCATTGTACATTCTGCAGGATATGTCTTAAAGGTCTTGCTGAGGTACAGAAAACACCATATCATCAGGATGTGCAAATGTCCATGTCAGATGTGACCTAGTCATTAAAATGAATTAAGCTGGGCAGGCAAGATAATAACTCTATACAAAGGCATGCTGTCTACCAGTGGTCAGAAACTCATCCAGTATGGCATAGAGAATCATTTCTATGAATTTCTCTAGTGGAATGTGGTTAGTAGGCTTTAAACTGCCTGATTACTTTACAGCCCTGTATTTATGTGGTGAAGTGCTATCACCACCCTCTATTCTCATGGCATTAAGTCTGCCAAAGAAAGACCACAGAGTTTGTAATTACTTCATTGAGAACCAGGGTCTTTTTTTATATCTTAGAAGATGAAAGGTCTTTGCTGTGTGTCTTATTTCTTGACAAAATCTTTAATTACTTCTCTTTTTATTCCATAGTCACTCCTCTATTGATTCCTTTATTTCCATCTATAGTTATACTACTGTCTCATACCTGCACTTAGTTTTGTTACTTCAATGTAAATACTCGTTTTTCTCATAACTTGTTTTGAATATGTTTTCTCAGAGTAGTTGTTCCTTCTTCTTCCCCACACATTCTGATAAACAATTCCATTCCTTTCCTCATTCCTTCCTTAATATTGATCCATGGCCATTCACTGCTTTCATTTCCTGGAAACACAGGTTTCATTTTTTTGTGACAGTACACAGTGGCATTATGAAATTTTGCCAGTGCATGCCTCTCTGTTATCTCAGCCACTATGACCTCAGCAGGACTAGGCCATTCTCTAAATTGGTGTTCAGAATCTATAGGATTAAGTATCCTATTTCCAGAGAATAAATCATAATGCCAGACATGTCTCAAGCCATATGACAGCTACAGCTCTGCTACACGAAACAGAGAGTCTGTTGCAGAAAGACACCCATCCTCAGTCCAGTGAAACACAAGCCACTTTCATGTGCTTTCACTACCATAAAATAGTTAACAGGTTACTATAGTATCTTCTTTTTAATTTCTCTAAGTATTTTAGGTATCTAATACCATGATGGGAACAGACCCATTCCTAAGTCAAAGTATGATTAAAGTTCTTGAAATTAGTATTGTTTCAATCTTTGATGTTAGCCAGAAGTACTATTTGCAGCACCTGCAGTTTGCCCAGAAATGACTCCTTCTGCAATTCATATGGAGTTACATGTATCAATAATATATTTAAGTATGACTGTAAATTATTTTTTATAAAACCCATTGCACCTACTACTATCGGAACTGTCTGGGTATCGCTCTTCTATGGTACCCTCATTTCTGCCTGCAAATGCTGGTATTTTCTGACATTGAGTTGCTCTGTATGTAAGACACTGTAGTCACTGGTTGTAGCAAGTTCAATGACTGATACTATTTTTGTCTTCTTTTCATGGACTACTATATTTGGTTTTCTCATATTTATTTTTGAACTGTTGGTAATGGTTGATCCCATGTGATATAAACTTCATCATTTTCGATAATGCTTTGTGGCTCATGTTTCCAATGTTTTTGAGCTACTTCACTATTATAATGTTTGCATAATCCCCAGTGCAACAGTCTTGCCACATTATTATGACTTTCAGCATACAGTCCTTCTACCATCACAACCAGCAACAAGATGTGCAACTGTTTCCAATTCTGTTTTACAAAACCTACATTTGTATGTTTTGCCCACATGTTCAATGAACTTTGAAAACCAATCTGTATGTAGTCCACTATCTTGGGTTGCCAATACTAATCTATCATCTTTTGGTTTAAATTCACCTCTCCTTAACCATTCCTGAGTTTGATACTGAACAACATAAGGTTGCTACATAAGGTTGCTCCAAGAATTTTCTATACTTGCAACCATATTTATGGATTTTCCACATTTCCTGCTTTCTCATCTGATCCTTCACCTTATATTCTTTCTTTTGTTTTTGGTACATTTGATTGCTGCCTGATTTTTATCTACTTCTGCTTTAATTTCCGTTTCTGCTTGACACCAATATGCTTCTGCTAAACTAAGCAGGGAAGTCATCTGAGTCTTATTTTCCTTGTGTTTTAAACTTTCACAATGTTTGTGTCTTGTAGGGTCAGCAGATATGTATGCGCTCCTATGACTGTACATCTATACATGTAATCAATTTTGAAGGAGGCCCATACGTCCTTCAGAAGGGGGAATACATAGCCTTGGTATACAATGCTTTTTAAAAATCATTTCATAAGCATGAAGCATCCTTCTTATTTTCCTGTCCAATCAATCCAACACCTTTTGGGGCCAGTCAATCACTCCAAAACTGTAAGTTAGAACAGGAAGAGCAAATTGGTTTATAGCTTGGGCTTTTTTCCTAGATGGCAACACTATTTTCAGTATTAATTTTAGACTTCTAAAATATTCTTTACTAAATTTTATTCACATTTGTTCATGTATTATTGTTGATCCTTCATCGATTCCCAAACATTTATATACCCCCTCTTGCTCAAATTCTTTTATGTCACATTCCTGTCCCCAGCTGATGTTTTCTTGGTGCTACAGCTTTCCTACTTTAAAGGTTGCTTTTACACATTTATCAAGACCAAATGACATTGTTATATTATCTGAAAAAGTTTTGACCACATATAGTTGTGCTTTCATTTCCTCATCTGATGAACTATACAGTTTTAAATTATCCACAAAAAAGAAAATGGGAAGTCTTTACATGTTGTTTTCTGGGAGCCAAATTGTAGCCATGACCTAATCTATTAAACAGACAGCTTATTGGGTTAAGGGCAACACAAAAGAGCAGTGGTGACACCCTGGAATATCATCCATTAAATTTTTATAGCTGGAATAATTATTTGTCATTTATCATTGCTTAACTGCAGAGTAGTTTGCCACTGTTTCATAGTCGCTGTATTGTAATTGATTAGAGGAGGTCTACCTTATACATTTTTAAGCACTCTTTTATCCATGAATGTTGGATACTATGAAATGATTTTTTGTAGTCTATCCATGCCATACTTAGATTCTTCCTGTTTTTTTCAGTTCTCCATTATAACTTTATTTAATAATAAATTATCCCTTGTTCCATATGACTTTCTTTTGTTACCCTTTTGTTATATTGCCATGATTGAGTTTTCTTCTAAATGACTATAAATTCTTTCATCATCAATTCAATTGTATAGTTTATAAGTCATAAGAAGGCAAGTTATCTATCATTTTAGGACAGTTTGCAGCTTCATTCTTAAGTAGGAGTATTATTTTTCCTATTGTTAAGCAGATTGGTGTCTGCTCAGGGTGTGCATATAAATAGTTCTTACTCATGGCTAAATTTAAATGTAAAGATGTGAATACATTTAGCCAGAAGCTAGGTATTGCATCTGGGCCTGGAGTTTTCCAGTTAGGAGCTTTTCTTAATTTTGTTTCATGCTCTCTGGCTGTTATTTCATTCCATTTCATATCCCGTAGATTTGAACTTCTTATTTTTTCTTTTACTTTCTATCCATTCAGCACCCATACTTCTTAACTGTACAGATTTTCGGAGAATGCCAAGATTTTTTCCTTATATTTTTGGTTTGTTCCTCATATAATTTGTGGTCTACTTGCAAATCTTTGAAGACTGAAGTCACTAAATAATGTTAAATAATGACAGACATTTGAGTTTCAGACTTTATACCCTTCAGAAAATACTTAACAATTCAAAACCTGTTATTCTAGCAACTTTCTAAGTTTATAGGAGCAATATTTAATTTAAGTGTCTATTTTTGTTCCTTTGTCCCCCATTCTTTCTGGCTTTGTCCAGATTTCTTGCACTGAGAGATTAAGAGGTATGTCAGCATCTTTGTTATGTTCCTCAGGATCTTCACAGATACTTATTCAAAATGTATCTGTTTCTTAGGTTTTGGTGGTGCTTCATTTTGGTTTGCCTTGTTTCACAATTTTCTATAAAACTTTTCTGGGTCATCAATAAATTGCTTATTTTGTACTTTTCCTTTATATTTATCTGCAGATCTTCTAAGTTTTCCTGCCTGTGCTGAGATTTTTAGTTTATTATTAGTGATAGTGCACGGTAGATCCTGATTTGTTCTGATATGGCGCATTGCTTTTATCACCTCTGTCTGAGTATTTTTGTTGATCTGTTTCCTCTTCTATACTCTTCTAGTAGTGCAACCTTTTGGCTTATTTGCTTTACAGATTTCTCTATTCAGTACTTCCATGACGGCATTTGATTTCTCCCCATCCTTTCCCTTACTGCCCTGTGTTTTTGTGGTAAGACTTTATCTGTTATTAATTTAGGTGCACATTAATATATCCTATTTACTTATTTTATGTTGCATGAACTTCTATGAACAGCCCTAATTACTGTGTCCATTTGTCTTATCAGATTTTTAACTTTTTGAGTTTTATTGACTTCATGTAATCTATTTCTTTTGATGATCTTAATATGTCTGTCCATATCTATTAAATCAAGCAACTCTTCATAGGTTCATAGGTTCATAGGTAGGTACTAGGCTATCTACCCAAAGGCATTTATAAGCCTAGCCAGAATGTGTTGGCTTTCACCACCCCCTTAGATTAGTTCCCTGTGCCTCTGTCCAGCAGAACCACTGAAGTGATCCCCGGGGCAAACTTTCTGTTTCCCATCCACTTGTCAAGGTTTCTGTTGAAGAGTGTAAGCGAGGAGCTCTGCCTAATGTAGATTAAAATCTTGTTCTAAAGCATGGGAAGTCTCTGGGACAGGAATTTATCCCTCCAGCACGTCCTATTTATTGTTGTGGTGAGGTTTAGATCCCTAGAGCGTGTGGCTTGAGGGGATAAGGTTTTCTTTAGTTGGAGCATGTCCATCAATTTTGGGTTGGACATGGCCTTGTATGTCAGGCAGAGAGCACCTCTGAGCAGGCGGTATGCAACCGAGTACAGCTGGAGTTTCTTCAGTCGAGCTACATAGGGCATCTGTTTGAGGCCAGTGATCCTCTTGGTGAGGTACTTCTGTGGTCTTTCCAGCTGTTGCAGGTGTCTTGTAAGGTACATCCCAAATGGGGCATTGTACTCTATGATGGGTCTGATGAGTGATGAATAGAGGGGCACAATGACCTCTTTTGATCTGGATGCAAATCCTTTTGTGATTAGGTGGGCCACATAGAAGGATTTTCTAACCACTTTGGCAATGTGATTATCAAAGGAGAGATTATTATCTACTTGGGTCCCCGGATCACTTATTACATTTTCCGTATTTAGGGGACTACCACCTATGTGGTAGTTTGTGGGTTCTTTGTTTTTTCCAAAGGGGATGACTATGCACTTTTTTGGCATTTAGCTTGAGGCCATGATTTTAACACCAGGTATCCATCTCAGTGAGATCCTTTTGGAGGATGTCTGTGTCAGCCGGAGAGTCAATTATAGCCTCTAGTTTGCAGTCGTCTGTGAACTAGGTCAGCCATAGTCCTCCTGTGCTTGCCTGTACCTCTGAGAAGTATATGCCAAACAGGAGGGGGTCATAGGACTGAGCCCTAGGGAACGCCACTTGTAACCGGTTTAGAATCAGACCTAGCTCCTGCAACTCTCACTATGTTGGTTCTGTCTGTGAGCCAATTGGCAACCCATCTTGTGACATAGGGGTTTATCTTCAGGCTGGTGTGCTTGTCTATAATACCAGAATGGGGAATGGTGTCGAAGGCCTTTACGAGGTCTAGGTAGGCTGTGTGTACCACTTTTCCCTCATCTATAGCCTTGGTAACTGTCTCAAAGAAGTCCACCAGGTTTAGGAGGCATGATCTGCCCTTAACAAAGCGGAACTGGGTAGGGTCCAGTGTTTGGAGGTTCCCAATGTCTCTGTTAATGAGTTCCATGATGATGTGCTCCATAGCCTTGCAGAACAAGCTAGTCAGCCTTATAGGACAATAGTTCCCAGGGTCTGTTGTGGCTCCACCTTTGTGGAGTGGAATAACCATTGCTGTGCACCACTCTATGGGTACGTAGCCTGTGGAGAGGCTGGGTTTGAACAGTGTGTTTAGATGAGGGGTTAGTTCATCTTTTAGCTCATGTAGGATGCAGCTTGTGACACCATTCGGTCCCATTGATGCTGTGTTTTTGGCTTTGGAGAGAGCTGTTTTAACCTGAGTGTCTGTGATTTCAGGGGCTCTACATTCTTCTGGTATGGTTATG
Organism: Protopterus annectens; assembly: GCF_019279795.1. Lineage (NCBI taxonomy): Eukaryota > Metazoa > Chordata > Ceratodontiformes > Protopteridae > Protopterus > Protopterus annectens. The sequence goes on from NC_056739.1 coordinate 699,999,986, forward strand.
GACCCTTTTGGGGGTGAGAGGGGGGTGAAGTTTGCACTGAACCTGTCTGCCAGGATGTTGGCAATATCGGTTAGTTCAGTGTATTTTGTGCCATTCTGCACTAACTCTGAGCAGATCTGAGCATTGCCACTTAGATTCTTGACATAGCTAAAAAATGCCTTGTGGTTATCTTTGGAGTCCTTGGCAATATTTCTTTCAAAGCTTGCCTTGGACGATTTTATGAGGGATGGTAGTTTCTTGCTGATACTGATCAGGGATGTCTTCCCTTCTTGGGATTTTACTCTTTTCTGTACTAGTTTCCTCCTTCCATTGTATAGCTTGTTTATGGCAGGGGTCCACCAGACTAGTTTCCTTTTCTTGGAGGAGTGAGTCTTGGTTTTGCTTGGGATAGCACTATCCATGCATTCTTGTAGGTGCCCATAGAATGCATTAGTAAAGGATTTTGCAGCTTGGGCAGCATTATCCTTTTGCATGGGAGCTTTGAAACTTTCCACCTCGGTCTTAAGTAATGTGACGTTTGCTTTTGAACAGCTTTTCACAGTGGTTTCCTTGTCCAGGGGTGGGGACGGAATGTGGATATCCAAAGTGGTTTGCTTATGGTCAGATGTAACCAGCGAGGGGTTGACTTCTGGTGTGGAACACCAGTCGCCCATGTTGGTGATGACCAGGTCCAATATGTTGTCACCTCTGGTGGGAGTGTTGACCAATTGATCCAGGGCATTTGAGTTTATAAATTCTAGGAAATGTTGGACAAGGGAGTTAGTACTTGAGTAGTTCTCCCAGTTAATGTTTGGGTAGCTGAAATCACCCAATATTAGGGTGTTTGGTAAGACCTTTATGTTTCTCAGTGTTTCCAGAAACACGGAATGGGGGTCCTGGGACATGGTGGGTGATCTGTAGTAAGCTACAATTTGAATTGCAGTTTTGCCCATTGTTAGTTGCATGTGGATGATCTCTGAAGCATCGTGCTGTGCCACTAACCTGGAAGTGTGGATATCCTTGATGAATATGGATACTCACCTGCCTTTTGTATTTCAGTCCAGGTTCTGTGGCCGAAATGTATGGTATGAGTTGTAGCCCGGTAGTGCCGGGGTGCTCTCTGGAGCCTTAAACCAGGTTTCTGTTGCTGCACATATATCAATTTTCTCCATACTAAGGAGTGCCTTTAATGCGTGCATTTTGAGGTTTAGACTTCTGGCATTGAGTAGCATTACCCTCAGATTTTTGTTGCTTGTGCTATTTACAGCGGTGGGTTTGTATATTGAGCCTTGCCATAAAAAGGTACTATGAGGGTAGCAAGAGCCTTGGCCAGTATTCAAAAGCCTAAGGGTGACAGGTGCAAGTGATCTATTGTGAAGCAGCGTGGCTTGTTGAGCATGTCATCCTAGGCGGACAGACACTGGATCCCCTTTGAATGACACCAGAAACTTAGCCAATTGTTGAAATTGATCATTTTTTTTCTTTATACCGTGGTATCATTCTTGATGAGGGCAGAATGCTACTCAGGGTCAGGGTCATACCAGCCTGGGCTACATGATCAGATTGCTCTTCCATGTCTATTTTCATGTAGTCCAGGGAGGTACGGCTCAGGTCATTCACACCAACATGGACAATAACAGAGTCATATTTGTACTTGTTTTGGAGTGACCTCAGTGCTTGTGTTATGTGGCAGATCCTGGCACCCGACAGGCAGCTAATAGTAACCTTCTCCTTATTCAGCCTAGTGAGTGGGATGTCAGTGTGCCTGACTATAGAGCAGTATGTTGGGTATGTTATTTTGCCTTGAGGGCTGTGATTGTATGGCACACTGGTTTTGTGAAGTATGTGTTTCATGGTTTGTGTTGGGGGTGGAGGTTGCTTGGACGTCTGCTTTGGAGGTCTCAGTTGCTTTTGCAGATTTTTATTTAGAGCCTCTGAGTATGTTTTTGTGTATTTATGTGTGTTTTTTGCCAGTGCTGGTTTAATGGGTCTATGTGAGACTGGTGGTGTGATGCCAGTATTTCACCTCTCCTCTTGACTGTCTGATTCAGTCATGGGTTGAGAGAGCTTAGCCTCCACTTTGGCTGTATAATTACATCTCTCGCATGTATTAGTGTTTGGAGGAAGGAGGAGAGGGTTGTCTGTGTACATGAGGCAGTTGTAACATTGCCTCAAAATGCCCAGATTCACCAGTTGGACTGGAGAGTACACCTGAAACTGCCCTTTGGACATGCCTAGATAGGTACAGTGAACTGTTTTACTGAATGGTTGGTAAGGTCGAATAGAGAGCCTTGTCCTTCTGTACAGTATAGTGGGGGGTCTAGTGCTAGGGTTTATAAGTGCTTGCTATGAGTTTTGAGCAAGTGCCAAGCAGAGAAATGAATGGTTTGAGTGCTTAAGTTGAAAGTTTGTCTAGTTTCAAGGGAAAAATTGAAGAGGACACTTTGTGGAGCCGGGAATAGTTATACCATAGCTAACTGACGCTGACCGGCGCACAAAACTGGGCAAATGCATTTTTTATAACAGGGAAATGAAAGAGATAAAAATTAGCCCAAAATGGCCGATAAACTACTAATTTCTGGGCTGAAACTAGTCCTCCAGGGACAGATAGGCTGTTCAAAGCTCCCCTCTCTCACAGGTGAACAGAGAAACTTCCTTCTATCCAGGTAAGGTATGGGCAACCACAGAGATTTTTAACACAGCCCTGAATTCAGCACCAACCTGAACACTGGACTACACTAGCTTAGAAAGGCGGGAAGCAAGTATATTTTTTTTTCAGAAAATAAAGCAGATACAATAAAAAAACACTTTAAATGCACAGAAAAGGATGCTTATTGTTATATATCTCAGTTCAGAGTTGTAGGCAATGCCCCTAGTAATAAAGTAGGAAGAAACACAAATACAGTAAAAGCAGATGAATAAAGTGCAATTTTTTATATATATAAAACAATAGAAAATGAACAAACTGATTTAAACAAGTTACCCAATTAACCAGAAAAAAAGGTCAAAACTGAGCCCTGTTCCAGCAGTCTTCAATCAAACAAGTTCTAACTGCATACTCCCGCTACTAGAGTGCAGGGGAACCTTCTCCAAAAAAAAAGATGGCTTGGATCAGTGCTCAAGTTATACAAACAAAGCTAGATTCAGCAGGCCTGACTCTGGTCCTATGCTACAGCAACAAGGTGCACCAATTTCAGAAAGAAACAGTTCAAATAAGCAGGCACAATAAGCCTGTGACCAGAAATTCCCAGCTCAGAAGGGCAGAATCCAGCCTCTCCTCCCACAAGAGTGCAGACCACAAACCTTCTTAATGTAGAATAACTGGCCTGAAGCCCAAGTGCTTAAACCAGAACTAATACACTTTTAGAATGGCAGACACTGAGCCTTCAATCAGCAATTCCCAGCTTAGAAGGATGTAAGCTACCTGTTCTGCCACAACAGTGCAGACCACAAGCCTTCTTAATGTAAAACAACTGGTATAAAGCCCAAGTGCTTAAACCAAAAGACTTAGAATAACAGTTACAATTTAATCAGGCTACTACCAAGCAGTAATAAATGCAGCGGAATAAATAAACACTGAGTACTTTTAAGAAGAGGCAAAAGCAAAGTAAAGTAGGAGGAAAGACAAATACAGTAAAAGAAGATGAATAAAGTGCAATTTTTTTTGTTAGTAAAGTGCAAGGAGAGAGGAAGAAAGAACCTAAGTGGGTTGGCCTTCTCAAATCTGCCCTCTGTATTTAGTAGTGTGAACACTAGAGTCAGAATATGATCTCACTGTATTCAGTTAAGTAGCGTGAACACTAGACTCAGACTATGATCTCACTGTATTCGGTTAAGTGAGCAAATGAGATGGACTCAGGAGGAGTGTTCAAATGCAGACTTACAGGAGGGGCAACCAATTCCAGAGCCACCAACACTAACACCAAAACAAGAACAGGGAGGGTGGGTGGAGACAAACAGCAGAGAGACACACAGCACACACAGCACACACATTATTCAGTGAAACACACAATTAGGTACAGAAAAAATGAAAAACAGTCTGCAAGTTTGTACTTAACTTCAGCTTCTAATGCAGGTGATTATAGCCAAGCAAGTCTCTCAGAAGGTGAGCATACATCTCTTACATCATTTTCTTCTAAACTGAGGGCACATTCTTTATTCTCTATTTCCCACAGGCATTCTACAGAAAGTAGCAGGGCATCTTCCTGTGCCACACTCACTTGATTTTCATCCTTTCCTCTTTCATATAGGAACTCACTAGCCTATCACTCCAAAACACTGACTGCATCAGAGTTGCCACAGTTTCCTGTTCTTTCACTTGCTGTGCAACTCCAACTGAACTTTTGCATTGATTTCCTATGGAAGGCCCAACATTATCTTTATATGACAACTGATCAGATGTTTCTCGCTCCAAAGGTTTCTCCTTAATTTGGGGATCCATTATCTGTCTTGCTGTGATGTTATAAGATTTAGATTTAATACCCAAATCACTCACTTTGCAGGTAATCCATAACCTCAGTTTCTATTTATTTAACTTCTCGATTATTAATTCTCTTTTCTACTTTTCCTCTTTGTTTTCTTATTTTTTGTATTGTAAACCATATCTGGATACCTTTGCCTGTACTTATCTTCATATATCTTTGGTGCTGCTCTTTTTGTACTGATTAGTTTTGCTTTCTCCTTTACATAAATATTGCACCATATTAAATCTCTTTTTCTTTCCCATGTCCATATTTCTTCTTCGGATGTCTCCTGCTCCTCCTGTTTCTCCTTACTTGGTGGATTCGTTCCATGCCGTGATATAACCTGTATTAGACACTCTACATTAAATCCTTCATTTCAAAGGTATTCCATAACTTCAGCTTCTATTTTTTTAACTTCTCTTTTACTTACCTTCTGTTCTACATTCCCTGTTTGTGATCTTATTTTTTGTACTGAGAAATTTTCTATATCTGGATGCCTTTGCCTGTATTTCTCTTTGGATATCTTTAGGACTGCTTGTTTTGTACTAATTAATTAGGCTTTCTCCTTTTCATAAATATTGCACCATATCAAATGTCGCTTTCTTTCCCATGTCCATATTTCTTTTTTAAACCTTTCAAAAATCCTTTGTTCTTTATAGTTTTGCACTTTCTCAGTCACTTCTTTTTCCAAATGGCCCAAGGTTTCTTGATCTATATAATGTTTTTTTCATAAAACTGTTGTATTAATGAACACACAATTTTTTATTTGAAGATCCGGACAGTTTTTCTTGCACACGTATTTTTCTTTCCTCTAATTTCACTCTTAATCTTTGTGTATATCCTCTCTCTTGAAATTCAGGGCTTCTTGCATAATAGTAACAATACATCATTTCTTTCTTATACTCAATAGTCTGTATGGCTCATTTTTGGTCTATCAGTTTTTAAGATTTTTGTGGACTAGTACTTTCTTCTGCAATGGAGGTGGGGGTGGCAGACCTAACCCCATTGTAGGAATGTTTCCATGTCTTGAGGATTCTATACTGTCATTTTTTCCAGGTCTGGCACCAGTATGCCTACCAGGACTGGGCACATTTTCATCCTGGGTTTTGTGCATCCAGCTATTTTTTTTAACTTACGTTAGTCCATGATATATGCTATATAAAATAAAGTTATATATAAGTGTTGTCTTGGTGTGATTTTGTAAAAAACACATTCCACAGCCTTCTACCTCATGAAGGTACTCACCAAGACTTAAGGATGAATTCAGTTCAAGCAACTCTACTCTCCTTTGCATACTGATTTATCATTTGGATGCCTAATAGTACTAATACTCTCATGGAGTATCATAATATGAAGATATGCATCAATTTCAGTAAGCAATGCCTTACCTAAAAGCAATTAAATTTAGGTGGATTGAAATCAGTTCTTGGCCTGTTAAGAGGCAAGATTCATCTTGTGCCGATTTCACAATAAATTATGCTTACCTGACAGGATACAGTGCACTTTATGCTGAAAGTCTGACAAGCTAGGTGAGGTAATGTACAGGGCAGAAGTTTCTGTTTCCTGTAAAACATCAAGAAAAAAACATGTTGCTATGCCACAAATTTTAAGCATGTTGTACCTATATCAAAAAATATATACATACACATAATACACACATACATACATACACACACACACACACACACACACACACACACACACACACACACACACACACACACACACACACACACACACACACACGTCTTCCATTCTTCCCTCCAAAAAAAGCAAAAAAAAACAAAAAACAAATATGTGTATTACTAAACATTGTACACATGTATCCCAAGGACAGCTTCAATAAAACAAAACTCTTTCCTTTCATTGCAAACCCATTTAATTGACTTACTTAACTATTCAAAAAGATGAAACATTTTCCTTTTCTAATCAGTTACTTACACACACACACACACACACACACACACACACACACACACACACACACACACACACACACACACACACACACACACACACACACACACACACACACACACACACACACACACACACACACACACACAAAGCAAATCACTAGCTCGGAGATCTAATTTATCTGAAAAGTGGTACTGTTAGGGAAAGGGTGTTTAATACCCAAATGTAAAGGACAGGGGTTAAGAGCAGGGGGTAGCGGGAGGGTAAGTACATGAGTACAAGTTGACCAGGGGACTTTGCCCCTTCTACCACCTCAGTTGTATGTGATAACTAACTCCACCCTTGCTAGCTCTATATATTAAGGTACTAAACACCTTTTTCCTAAACACACAGACACACACAGACACACACACACACACACACACACACACACACACACACACACACACACACACACACACACACACACACACACACACACACACACACACACACACACACACACACACACACACACACACACCTCTGGTGATGAAACTTTTGGTTACAAACAAAAGTTTCTGCATTCTCCATATTCCCACTTACTTTAAATTCAATGAAACAGAATTTGACTAGTCCTCAACTCAAAATACCTCACAGTTGGTTTTAAGTAGGATGGTTAGTATTTCATAGGCCATAAAACTGTTTGCTCTGCAGAAGTAATATGGTTTTGAGTGGTAAGATGAGTACCTCATAGGCAGCACACTAACCTCTCAACCTCTTAGCTCAAGGAATCTGGACAAAGCCTAAACTAACAGGGGCCAAAGGACCAAAAATAGGAAAAGATTTTATATATTCCTATTATAAACTTTGTTGCCAGAATGGAAGAATTTGTGTTATTGTGCAATTTCTGAGGGATATATCGTCTCAAACTCAAATGTACGTCATTATTTAGTAACTTCAATCCTCGGTGATTTGGCAGAAAAAAAAACACATTTTATGAAGAACAGACCAAAAATATGAGGCAAAAATCTGAACAGTTGAGAGGTATGGCAGTACAACATTTGGCTATCTGGACTGAACAGCAGACAACATATAAGCAATGAAACAACTGACAATAAAAAGCAAATTCACAGGAAATGATACTTAAGAAATGACACTTCCTGAGGTTGATTTATCACCTACCTAAACAACAGTAGCACACAAACGTGAATTCACCTTTGAAAATGGCATCATTAATTATTGCCAGTTTTATTCAACACCATTTACTATACCTCATAAAAAAGGGTTGGTGATTATGATCTCAGAAAATAAAGCAAATTTAGGTGAAGCAGTGCTAAATGACATCTGAATGACCAGTATTGCGAGTGAAGGTATATGTGTCTGGCTAAAAATATTTGTTATTCTATAAATGAGTACTAATATTATATTTGCATGCTGACCAAATGGTGCACCCTCTTTGTTTGAGAAACAGAACTGTCATGGCTGGCAGTATATGCCTTACAGCATAATTGGTTCTTCTTCTCACTTTCATCATCTCCATTCTGTCCCAACTGCTCTCACCAACTTCCTATTGTACTGCAGGCTGTCTTCTACTGCAATACAGGCTACCATTTACCCAATACCCTTTTCATTAATAATCTTCTACTAACTCCCTCCTAAATACACTAGATCAGTTTCCTTTTGTGGTAGTTTTGTAATTATGCACTTCCAGTATACATTCTTGATTTGGTCTTACTGCATAATTAGTGGATTTTTAAGTCAGTTTCAAATTCAGCAATTAAGCCTGATAAAAAGTCAACTTTTCTCTTAATGCATTATGTGATATCTCTAAAAGTGTTTCAAATTGAGGATGCAGTGAGAGGTTATTATGGACTATAAACAGACACAGTTGCATGTGGCAGTGACAAAGCAAACAATCCTATCATACAACAAACCCTGCAGTGACATTATCACAAAGCTTATTTGCAGAAGATTGACTTTGATTTTGTTTTAACAGAAGGCACTTTAAGGTTAAAGATTTTTGAAGAAATTTACCCCAAAAAAATAAGCAAGCATGTTACAGCTTATTATATTTTCTCACTGTCTTCAAATCATATCATCAAATAAGTAATAAACAACTTGACATTTACAGTTTTGTCTGTGACTATCTTACTGAATGCACCATTCATTAATCTGGATATTGAGAATTTGTCATCCCTGGACCTTCATCAGTTTGTCTTTACCAAAGGAAGGTGCTGATTCTTTAACATCATTACTTTCTTTGAAAAAGTAACTGAATCTCTGGATAGTGGTAATGCAGTACAAACAGCACATCAACACCTGGGTAAGGCCTTTGATACTATTCACCATGTAGGCAATACTGATACACTTTAAATATGAATATAAATCCTTATATTGTGTGATGGATAGCTAACTGGTTGTCTGACAGAACTCATGTGGTTACAGTTACAGGTGCCATTTCTGAAAGCAAAAAGGTTACTAGTGGAATAACACAGATCTTAGTTTTGGGACCTGTCACATTTGGCATATATTTCTCAGATCTTCAATCTAGAACTACTGGCCTATGGTTAACTAGGTTTGCATATGACTGTAAATTGAGTGTTGTTATTTAGTCTTCAACTGACTCACAATTGGCTGCAACATGGCTTAGATCATGTTAACAATGGGTGCAAAGACAATAGTAGCATAGTTCATTTTGGTAAACAAAACAGTTTCACTTACCATATAGGACATGCACCCCTCCAATCAGACACTGTTGTAAGGGATTTGGGAACTCTTGTTGATAATTCTTTTGCATTTGACCATCATGTCTCCACAGTAGTTTGGAAATCCTTTTATCTGACCTATATGATTTCCAAAAGCATCTCCACTAGACCCAAAGAAGTCTTAATTCCCCTTTATTCATGTCTTATCAGACCCATTATTGAACATAATGCACCTTTTGGCATGTATTTATCTAAATATATTACACAACTTTAGAGACCTCAGAAAGTCATAATTAAAAAGTTTTGCGGCTTCATAAATCTTAGACATCAGGAGAGACTGGCATCCCTTTCTGTACTCAGTCTTTTACAAACTCCTCCATATAGATCTATGTCTAGCCTTTTATGCCATGAAATAGCCAGCTCTATTTGACATACTAATGGCACATCAAATATTCAGTTAAAGATACTAAACCTTCATCAGCAGATAAGTAAGACACATTGGCATGATAGAGTCATCTCCTAACGTAGCCCTCTGCTCTGGAACAAATTACCTCTACACGTCAAGCAGAGTACCAACCTTCCCACCTTTAAGGCAAACCTAGATAATTGGATGGGCAGTTTCAAATTCTTTCTTGGTCTATCTTGTCTTGCCTTCCTTGAGGCTAGAGGGAAATTCTTAATAGGGATTTTTGACTAGGGTTGAAATGGTTTGCAAACTGATTCGTTATTACTTACCTATGAGCCACCTGCACTTAAATGGGATAAAAATGGACCTACAGTTGCACAGTGAATATACCTGACTACAATCATCATTGATGATACTGGGTAGTAGTTCTGTGTAGTTAAGTTGTTCAGAATTCTTTTAGTGGACAGAATGGCTTGCATCCAGGCTTGGACACAATAAAAATGACTAAATCTGAATGATCATTATTTAACACATTTCCATACAAAAATAGCAGCCATTACAGCAGATAAATTTCATAATCACTTACTTAAAACACACCAAGGTGAATAATGTAAATACCCATTTCATGCACAATGCCACAATGTCACTCACTCTCATTACTGCTTACTGCTGTCATGAAATGAAGCATTAGGAGAAGGAGCTTTTCCTTGGATTTAAAATGAGGCCACAGTAGACCTAGAACATAAAGGTGAAAACTCAAGAGACATCAGATGATAGGCCTTCCCATTACTCAACCCAGTTGCAAAAGTTCTTGTGGCAGTAATTGGAGAATACTGTCCCATTTCAAATATTCACATCACTTGCATTCTGACATATCTAACATGGAGCTCTTATTATTGACTCATTAGTTTGTTAATCCTTCCCAAACTGTCCTGTGTTTCTTTAGTGAAAACTGGCTTATAAAACAGATAGCTAAGTAGATGAGTAAGTTATACATGGTCTGTTATAGAGCAAACAAATTAATTATTGCTTCCAAGTTTACAGACTGCCCTTTACTATAATTAATGGGTCGATCTGAGATCTATAGTCAGATCAAGATCCTATAACTCAGCTTTGCATTTAAAATGCATTAGAATTACAGTAACCCTGCGTTATCTTTTCATCTGTCAACTACTCATCTATCCATTCCTTTCCTTTATTTAATGATTATTTTATCATATCAGGGCATAGTCACAATTCCTACTTGAAGACTACAAGTCTAAAATGCAGAATTTTCCTTTCAAGGGTATTATGTAGTAGTAGTAGTAGTAGTCCAAGACAGGATGAATACAAAAATAAAGTAAAAAAAATGGTTCTTCAGCTGTTGGTCCTACAACTGTAATGTTAAATTATTATGCTAGAATATTACTTTCAAGTTAAGTCACAATTCTTCTGACTGGGAATATTCCAAAAAGACTTCATCTTACTCTTTTTATTGATAGCTATATTGCAGTACCCGCTACCTTTGTACGTTTTTTATAAACATTTGCTTATCTCATCTAATCAGTTCCTTTACTTGGAACCTCAGTGTATGGTAATAAATTGCACTATATATTTTTCATATGTGTGGAGCCTCTCTCTCTCTGGACTGCAGTTGAAGATGTGCTGCACCGAGTTGGGCAACCTAGTAATAAAACACAAATAAACAAATTTCCTGATGTTATACATTTCTGTTTGGAATACATGTGAACTATGTAAAAGCAGCATTATGTATTGGAAATCTTTATATAAAATAAGTCAAAAACAAGTCAGTAACAATTAACCAACAGGTCTAAAGATATGGACTAGTGAAAGGAAACACTACTGCCCAACAGCACACTTTGGGTGATCCTCAAATAATATAATCTTATGTTGACAAAGTCTTAAATATCTATTAAAGGCTTGCATCCCTAGATTTAAGGAACTGCAAGCACTGCTTTACAACTATGGTTCATATGACAGTTCTAGAGTTAAAAAAACTGCAAAATGCCCTTAATGAGTAAAACAAAAATTACAAAAGAAAGTAGGCCACAAGCGGCTCCTGGCGCCACCCTACCACTGAAGTTTTCCCTCAAGGGGACTTCAGCACAGAGGGTCACCTCTTGGCTAGAACTATATGACAATGAGGCAGTTCAAAGGAGCAGCTTTTATTCAAGACTCAGAGAGGCATGGAAAGCCCTAAAGTGTGGGAAACAAGCATTTCATCAAAGTGAAAAAAAAAGCTTTTATTTAAATTCTGCTTAAATATCTTAATTTGCAATTAGTGACCAATTTGGTGATACTTTTTTTGTTCTTGGATTATCCTTTTCCATGTTTTAGCTAAAAAAATCAATTGTGTTCATTTTTAGTTTGTTCTGGGATCTTGGTCTTGTGAACTTCATTTGATGTTATGAGAAGATTATGCATTATAGCAAGATTTTTCCATCATTTATACATTACACTCTACTTCTACTTTCATAAGTAGAATTACTTTTTAAACGTAGCTGTTTGCATTTTGATTCCTGTCTAATGCTTTAGCCTTATAGATTCATTCACAGTTGGGGTAGAATTGTGAACTACTGCCTCATTTAGTCATTTACTTCTGCTTTTTTTTCCAAAGTAGAATTACTTGAAAAAATAAAGCTGATTATATTCTGAATACTGTCTGGGGCCTTAATCTTGTAGCTTTATTTGCAGTTGTGGCAGAACAGTGAACTACTGTCAGATCTGAGCCTCATTTAGTCATTTATTACTGTATTTTTCCATAAACAGCATTACTGGTAAATTTCTACATGGTGCGGTGCCTTAATCTGTGGTGTGATTGCAGTAGTATCAGTATTGTGAATCCTGCTCCAGAAAAGGGGCCTCATTGCTTTTATTTTCCAGTTTTGTTGCTATAGTCTTATATTTTGCTTATCATTTATCTGCTTAAAGTTGCATTTCAGTACCTTTACTTCTGGGTTTCTCCTGTTCTTTGTGTCTGCCCCAGCTCCCACTGAAACATTAAGCTAAAGTTTCTGAAATTCTAACTTACCTGGAGTCAATGATCTGTAGCCAGAGTCATAGTACTAGAGCTCCATTAGTGGGTTTAATTTTTTGTGATTCCTTTCTAGCTAGTGTGCACATTGCAGCTTGAATTTGTCAGCAATCTGCTTATGCTTTTGCTCTTGTGGTTTTAAAAGACCATCTCTGGCTGGCACCCCTTGAGGTAATCTGACTTCCAAAATCTGAACCTCCTCTCATTCATTGCTATTGTCTGCTGTATAAGTTATTTAAGTACATTTTTCACCCATTGCTGTTTATATATCCATAATAATGAGTGGGGTCTATATTAAATCAGCAGACACTTAAAATAGCGAACGCTTTTTTATCAACCCTTTAAGAGCAAAAGCTGACAATCCCAAATACACGGAACAGTGATTATTTTCCCAGGGGAAAAAAATTGCTGGGCCATATTCGTGAATTTGCCATTTCCTCCACTGTGGTGCAATCTCGGAGTTGGTATATTTAAGTAGAGGGGGGTGGTGGGCGAAGTCCCCCACTTTATTTTGTGTTTTGAACTTTTTTTTTTTTGTGGAACAGTGATTTTTCTTTCCCTGGAAAAAAAATCGCTGTTCTGTATCTTCCAGATTGTCAGCTTTCACTCTTAAAGGGTCGATAAATCAGCGTTCATTATTTTAAGCATTCGCTGATTTAACATAGACCCTAATGAGTGCACACCCAGCAAAGCAGTACTGCTCTTGAGTAAAGCTCCATTGCTATAAATTGTCATCTACTCATTTTCCCAGAGCTCCCATCTGTTTGGCACACTTGCCACACTCCAAGAGGGTCCCAAACTAATCCTGCTCTATACATGGCAGACAAGAGACGTATTTTATTGTTTTACATGTCAGTTAACTGTTTTAGAGAATTACTACTTTATTAGTTGATTTTGCACAGTAAATCATTTTAAAGGTCCCTAATATTTGAAATCTCCTTGTTCAGGTTGTTTTGTGGTAGCATTACACTCTCAAGTAATCTGTTTTGGTGTTTTTACATTAAGAGGACTGAGATATTCCATCTAGTGGCTATGGGTAGTGGTCTGGCCTATCTGAATTGGAAAGCACAAAAGAAAGGTTTTAAGTATAGTCAATTTATTGGCCAGGGGGCTTAGAAGCCAGTTTCATGGGTTTTAAGTGCAATGGTCTGGAACGTTTCTCCCCGGGCATCCACTAAAAATGTGCTCTGTTCCAGTTGTACATTCCTGGTAAACAAATGTTAATTAAAAATTAAATGTGCAAACCTGGCATGATTTTGTATCCACTGCTTATCATGCAGCAGTGGTTGTTAGTGCCCTGTATAGATGGAGACAGTTAGAAACCAAATTTTCCCTATAAAACCACCTCTGAAACTATAGCAGTTACTTGTTGAGTGTAGCACAACTACTCTATACATTGAGTAGCATGCAGCAGCTAGTTTACATGCTGAAGGACCGCTGCCCTTGAATTTAGTATTATATAACCCAGTCTAGTCTCAACCCCCATAAACACCCTTAGTCAGCCCATTTTTAACCATTTCACCCAGTAAAGGAGCAGACATCATGGATATGCACTTTCTCTACTTTTCCACAGCCAGTTGGATGTATATGGGAATACTAAGGCAATGTAACAATCATCTAATATTCACCGACAGTCATTTAATCCTCAAACAAACAAACAAACAAATACAGTATGTGACAGATGTGTGTATGTATATATATATATATATATATATATATATATATATATATATATATATATATATATATATATATCCAATGTCTTTGGAGGTAAAACACTTGCATATAAACACTCATAATAATCTGGTTGTCAGAGACACACATGCTACACCCACCACACGTATTATGTACCACACACATAGACCTACTTATGGAGAGGCACTTAATTGCAATCTTCTCAAACCCCAAAGACCTCCCATACATTCCACCTGCAAAAACTATCCTCAGCAAACCCCAAAGCACTCAACAGAAGGTACACCTAAATAAAAGATAGATAAACTCTCTCATCACACTGAATAGATAACTAAGAGGGCAAATTAAATCCAACATATCATATTTTGAGGTCAAGATAGTGTCACAGGTCAAAGACAGCCATAAGGTCTTCTTTAGCTATGTCCAAAACTTCAAAAGCAGTGCACAACAGTGTGCCAAACTTTTGATAAATGGAGCCATATTAACAGAACTAGGAAATACAGCAAATCATCTGGCTGTCAAATTCTATTTACCATCCTCTCACCCCCTAGCAACTCTCCAGGAAATACCACGTAACAAACCCTCCAAGTACCAGGAGGGAGCAGGTCTTAGATACCCTCTAGGCCAAGAATACAGCTTCAATGGGCTTTGATAATATCTCAGGATGCCTCTGAAATAGGAGCTATCAGGGTCACTGAAGTCATTTTTCAATCACTGCCGCTGCACAGGTTTCATGCCATGCAAATGGAGGACTGCAATGGTCATCCCTCTGCACAAGGGCAGACCATCAACAGATCCCAGGAACTACAGAGCCATTAGCCTGACTAGTCTCATATGTAAAGCTATGAAAAAAATTATCGCAAAAAAGATAAACAATGAGACAGGAGACCTTAAGACACTGGACCCAACCTTTTGTTTTTTTCAAATGCAGGACATTCCGACTGAACGTGGTGGACGTCTCTGAGAAAGAAGTCAAGGCAATGGATAAAGGCAGAATGGTACATACTGCCTAGATTGATCTTGTTAAGGCATTTGATACAATATTCCATTTGGGCATTGTAAACAAACTCACAGAATTAGGCATAAATCCCTTTGTAACTTGTTGAATAGCCATATGGCTCAAAGACCAGATCCAGGAAGTTTGGATTGGAGAGACCACATCTATAAAGATGCCAGTCACTAGAGAAGGCCCCTCAGGGCTTTGTGCTGTGTCTGCTTCTCTTTGGCATCTAACTTTTGGAAGTCAAGGCCAATGTCAATGTTCTCTGGCCTACGAAGTCTGCAGATGATTGCAAGCTTGGAGCAATCACAGAAACCTCCCAAGATATTAACATCTCACAGCGAAGTCTAACACAGACAAGTGACTAGTGAGGAAGCCATGGCTTAAAACTCAGTGCCATGAAGTAGATTCTAGTACCTTTTGGAAAATCACCCACCCAGAGAAATTACCTCGTTAATAAAACACCCCTGAATTTAGACACAGTAGTCAGGGATTTGGGGACTCCTGTACAAAGTAAGCTAGCTTTTGGTCAACATGT
Organism: Protopterus annectens; assembly: GCF_019279795.1. Taxonomy (NCBI): domain Eukaryota; kingdom Metazoa; phylum Chordata; order Ceratodontiformes; family Protopteridae; genus Protopterus; species Protopterus annectens. The sequence goes on from NC_056739.1 coordinate 700,015,702, forward strand.
GTCTAAGGTGGAAGAAAATCATTCTATGTCATTCAATTTATAAGTAAAGCCACGGCATCTAGGTATGGGGAAATCATCATGCCACTGTACTCAGCCTTGCAATGCATGGCCATTCGGGAGAAAGTACAGTCGCATAAGTAAACTTGCCTTAACAGTAGCTGTTCTAATAACACTGTTGTAATAGACTGAGCTATGTGGGTTATATATTTGCTATGAATATGACATTCATCTTTCAAAGCTTTGGGGCACCTACCATGCAGCCAAACTGCCACTGACTCAATTACAGGTATTTAAAATGCAGTCTGGGTGCCAAAAAGATTTAGATATTTCTTGCCTCAAAAAGGGAGGCTACAGCATTGAAAGGAAAAATGCTAGTAACAGCACAACAACAACAAGCAGTATAATTATATACACAAGGGTATTTACATCCACATTCTGGCAATAAATTAAAAAAAATTAAAAAATAAGGGGTTTGAAGGGACAGTTCAGCTAATGTAAAAGTAATCTATCAGAATAGATACTATTATGGCAAGTTTACTTGCACAACTGTATTCTGCTCAACATTTGCATCACTGTTACAGTAGAGTAAGCTCTGTGGGTAGATTACTGTAGCTTATAAATCAAAAAGGATGGGGAAGAAATTAAGAATCCAAAAGCCCTGGATCATGGTCCTAGAAAAAACAATTCTGGACATGGAAAAGGAATCCAGTTCATAATGTTTTGTGAAAGTATGTACAGAGGACCAAGTTGCTGCCTCTAGAATACTTCTAGATTCCACCCCTTTCACACAAAAAAATGCAGATAAAGCCAAAGCCCTGGTACAGTGGGCCCAGACCCTATTCCACAGATGAAGCCAAAGCCTTGGTAGAATGGGCCCAGACCCTGTCCTACAGATGAAACCAAAGCCCTGGTACAGTGGGCCCAGACCCTGTCCCACAAATGAAGCCAAAGCCCTAGTAGAATGAGCAAAGACCCTGTCCTACAGATGAAAGTAAAGTCTTGGTAGTATTTTTCCAGATCCTGTCCAACAGATTAAGCCAAAGCCCTAGTAGAATGGGCCCAGACACTGTCAGACAGATTAAGCCAAAGTCTTGGTAGAATGGGCCCAGACCCTGTCCCACATATTAAGCCAAAGCCATAGTAGAATGGACCCAGACTCCATCCCACAGATCAAGTCAAAGCCTTGGTAGAATGGGCTCAGACCCTGTCCCACAGATGAAGCCAAAGCCCTGGTAGAATGGACCCAGACTCTGTCCCACAGATTAAGCCAAAGCCCTGCTAGAATGTGCCTAGACCCTGTCTGTAAGCCAATGCCCTGGTAGAATGTGCCTAGACCCTGTCTGTAAGCCAATGCCCTGGTAGAATGTGCCTAGACCCTGTCTGTAAGTGGTTTATCATGGTGAGCACAGTCAAAAGAAATAGCATGAGACAAGCAGTTAGAAACTGTGTTTTGACCCCAGCTGACTTTTTTCTTACCTTCATAGAAGACCAAAAGCTGATCAGCTTTCATGAAGAGTTTAGTTCAATACGAGTAGTATCTGAGCTGTCTGTAGACATCCAGAGTATGTAATATTCTTTTTCCCTTGATTTTAGATTCTGGAAAAACTACAGGGAGATTAAAGTTCTGGATTAAGGTAAACTGTGAAACCTCTTTAGGCATAAAAGAAGGATTAGTTCTCAAAGAAACCCTGTCCTTGTGGAAAATGAGTTAGAGTTCACTCACCATAAGCTCTTGTAGCCCTTCTAGCAGAAGTCATAGCAATAAGCAACAGTGTTCCATGTTAAGAACTTCAAGCCAGTCTTATAAAGCTGGTTCAAATTGCAAAAGTGTCAGTTTCTCAAGCACTTATTTAAGATCCCAGGGAGGAGCCACCTGTTTTCTAGGTGGAAGGATATATAAGAACCCTTTCAAAAACTGCTTGAACTTGAGGACATGTAGAAAGGGGGGAACTAAGGGCAGACAAACAGAAATGGTGCTTCCTGAAGAATGGAACCATGAAACTGTTTAGTGTAGCTTGTGCTAAAAGTTTTCTCTTTACTTCCTAATGAATTTTACATTTTTTTTACTCTTCCTGTTGCTTCTTCTTGGCACCTTACCACTGCTTCACCTTTTCCCCTTCCCACTTCTTTAATTCCTTTTCCCTCTATTCTCTCTAGTTACTGGCACTGTTCTTTACTTTCCTCTTCTAACCCCCTTTCTCTCTTTTTTACTCTTATCTTACTTCCTCCCTTTCCTTTTCATTCATAAAAGTAGCATCCTCTACCCCTTTCTCAGTATGTCATATTCATATATTCTAACAGGCTTTTCTATTTTAATGCCAAAGCCATTTACTTTTTTGATGCTGCTTCTTACTAATCCTAAAGTAGTTGTATTTTGTGCTGTATTATACCAAGTTATTATTATCCCGCTATACTATATGTGCAACCTTTTTGTATTATATCTGTTTTTATGAAATTTCTATGAAACATTTTGAATTTTGTATAATTCTTCTTTTGTACAACTTTATGTATTCTTATGTAACTCTCTTTTTATATTGGAGGTTTTCTCTCCGGGCCTCCACAGAAAATGGGTTTTCCTGGCCCAGTGGACTTTCCCTGTAAACAAATGCCAGTAAATAAATAAATAAATAAATAAAATTGTAAAAAGGTGAATCTTAGTAGAATAATAAAAGCCAGAGAATGATAACTCACACAAATAATCTCAAACCAGAGACAACTGGGCCTTTAAAGTATACTGGTTCCTAGAATAGCTCTAGTTGAAAAAATATGTTTTGATTTATATATATATATATATATATATATATATATATATATATATATATATATATATATATATATAAAAGTCCCTCCTTTAATATCTGCTGCATGTTCTCAGAAAAAAAGGTGAATCTAGAAGACATCCCAACAAAACTACAGAGTGAAAAGGGATGAGAAATGATTTCTACAAGTACATTTGAAACCCCAGACTGAGCAGGAGTTTCATGACCTATGTCAGTGAATTCTAATAACTGGAAAAAGTGTCTGCAAATATACGACAATCATCCAGATATGAGAAATGTGAATTCCTTGAAGCCTGCACTAAGGAATTACTGGAGCTAGGTACTTTATAAATACCCTTGGTGCAGTGGATAAACAAAGGGATAAAATACTTGAAATTGTGAGCCAGACAGAGAAAATAATAAAAAAACTGAATTCCTTGCAAACTGGAATGTGGTGATAATCATCTTTTAAATCTAAAGTTAACAGAGCTGCAGGTGGGTATGCGTGATAAAAGTATTTGAAAGGATAACATTTTGAATTTTGTAATCTTGTCAAATTGACTGAGAAAGGAAGGTTTACAGGACTGATCTCCCAAGTTCTCTCTTTTTATGGCACCAGAAAAATCCTTGAATAGAATCCTTTCTCTATATGAGGAGTTCTATCATCCCCTGTGCCAACATCTGCTCTAAAATAGGAAGAAACAGGGATGTCTGGTTTGCAGGAAAAGGAGGAATCCCTTAAAAAGGTGGAAGGATTCCCATTACCATATGTACCCCTGTTGGATAAACCTCAGAACCCACTTTTCTGAGCCATTGCAAGAACAATGGAACATAATTAATTTTCAGAAAGCCTTTGTTTAAATGAGACACTTGGATTTACAAGCCAGTATTTATGGCTTTTTGTTTTTATTATACACACTCCAGTTGACTATCTGCTGCTTAGCTTCTCCTCCAAAGGACTCCTAGTCTCCCTTCAAAACCACTTAATGGGAGGGAAGGTGAGGAGAAATCCATGCTATCACCAGTTGAGGCTATTGTTTGCAGCCAGGGAGCAGGTAAAGCCTGCAACATCTTATACACACTGACCATGCACAAGGGATTTTTTTTACTAAGCCCTACCCCTTCCTCCAGCATGGTGACATTCTGTGAGACTGGCCAGACAATGAGGCCTGTTGCCTGTGAGAAAGTTCCCACCCCATCTACTCAGCCTACATGCACATCCCAACCTGGTGATCTTTTTGAGTCTTAGCCCCCACCAGGGCAAGAAAGATATGTTCCCTTCCCATGCCCCTTCCCTGTCAGGATAGACATACTCATCCGTCTATTTCCAGCTCCATCAAACACCTGAGTTGTTTGGGCCAGTACGTACAGTATTTTACAGCTTACTCTAAATTTAAGAATCATTTCATATAAGTGTTATGTAGAAGAAATGCACAATATTTATAATGACAGTTGTTAGAAAAGCTGCAGAATTATGATGAAAGATAATTCAAACACATACTGACAGTTATACAATTTGAGGCTTTATTTACACATACACAACATATTTATTTATGTTTGTTTACTAGGGTAGGACACATCAGAAGATTGCAGGCTCAGCTTTGTTTGCATGGTACATTTGAATTGCTGTTGTATCAAATTCTAGAAAAACAGGAATTGTACTGCAGAGCTTAAAAGTAGTAAAGTATTTTCTCCATTATCTTGGGGACAGGTGTATCAATGTTCATGCTTAAGATGAGTTACATTTTTTCCTGATACCAGGTTAGACACTGCTCCACTTTGCTGGCATTAGTTTATAGATTTTTTTTTACCTTAAAGCCTGATCATACTTTAGCCTTTGTAATTTGAGCACTTTATCAGTACCATTCCTGAGGTCACAAGGGGAGGATTCGATGCAGAATTTGCTAGAACTGTTTTTTTAATACTATGCAGTGATGCTTATACCTAGTGGAGTTGTGAAGGAGTTCACATATTTTGTTTATTTGTAGAGCAGGTGTGTTCTACTAGAATTTAAAGCTATTACTGGAAAGGTGCATTCAATTTTTAGGATAAAAGCATCCATTGCTAATGTTTTCTAAACTTCACTGAGGTTAGTGGAAGTACTGTAGCCAGAGTTAAGCTACCTGGAGACTTTCTAAGTTTCATATTCTGCATGCTGAATGAGACAGCCCGATATCAAGCCTCAAAACTAATAACATTTTTCAAAGAATTATTGTATTATTGACATGGTCAGTTATTTCTACAGGGTTATTGATTTTGAGTTTATGACATGCCAATATGCATGCTGGCAGTTTTTGGTATGTTTAGTGAAATCATGTTTGCTGTAAACCAACTAGAAATAAAGAAGTTGATTTTGAACCTATTTTTATATTAAGGAAGGAAGGGCTGCTTCTGCAAAGCAGAATAACTGCTTAGTACAGGATTTCATCATTTGGTGATTCTGATGCAATTGCATCATTTATGGGAAGAGAAAAGAGCAAATGATCATCAGTGAGCTCTAAGGAGCACTTGCTATAAAGGTTTGCAGCTCATTTATACTATTATAGTTTTAGTTACTTACTAGATCAACTGCTGTTACTATGCTCAGTAATTACAGGGAATGATAAAATTCTAAACAAAATGAAGCACTCTTGCAAAGACTAGCAATCCTAAATAAAACACAACACACAGTAGTGGATATGACACCAGAGCAATTTACTCCTGGTACCTCGGCTGTTCGCCTTCACGGGACATTCTTTACACCCCAAAAAAAAATTTTGGATGTATAATGTCCCGTGAAGGTGAACAGCCAAGGTACCAGGAGTAAATTGCTCTGGTGTCATATCCACTACTGTGTGTTGTATTTTATAATGATAAATTTCTCTTGGGAATATCAGACAGTTAGCATGCTGACCATTAAAATCCCATGACTTTTGTGCGGGAAAGTTTGAGTCTGTATGATGAGATCATTGAAGAGGAAATGGGAATTAGGAATGAATATATAGGAAAGGCAGGTTAGGTGCAGTGCAAAAGAATAAATATCTTAAATAGGTGGAGAGGCAGGATGAGTTTGTGAGAGAGGGAAAAGTGGCATAAAACATGGGTAAAGTGTACAAGGTTTGGACAGCTGGTTTACTACCTCTAACTTGTTGAGAGATTGGGCCCCCACAATGGCAGCCTGCGGGTAACTACTGAATGCAAGAGACCTTGGATTGCTACATACCATCTTACCACCCTCTGAGGCATCTCTGTAGTATGCTGTTTGTGAAAGGATGAAAGGTTGTGAAGCAGGGAGACTGTTAGCCATCCAATCAGTTCTGTACATGTTTTGCTCCTTGTGCACATCATGGTACTGATTCGCTGATAGATTAAAATTAGATAAGTAATAGCTAAACAATGTTCTAATTTTTATCTCGCTGAATTTCTCTCTATATCTGCTGTCCATTAGCCCCCTCCTCCACCTTGTATCAGTCTTGATCCCATACATTCTACCAATGCAGAATGCCTTACTTACACCAAGGGCAAAGATGGTAGTCATCTAGGCAGCTATGGAGGCATTTGTGCCCCTGTATGAACTTGTGTGTACATCACCAGGTTGAGAAGAGATTTCATCTTAGTGGTCTGTGGATCTGGATTCACCTTCTTAGATTTGAGCTACCTGTGCTTCAGAAGCAAACATTAACTGTTCCCAGGCTGGGGAACTAGAATGTATTCCCCATCTGACTGTGACATAATTCCAGATGCAGATTATGAGGGTTTTATTTATTTATTTTTTATTAACTCTAAAATTGTCCCTTAGTTGCTGTCGTGGGCACTTGCATCACCCCCCACAGTGAACTATACCCTTTCCTTGCATATGCATGCTCCCATGCACATGGTCAATAAAGGCAACCATCACCAGTCTGGCACCACCAAACACACATTCCCAGATCCTGCTGCATTATGGCTAAAAAAGCAGCCACCAACTAGAACCACCATTTCCTCTGACTAGGATATACAAGCCAACATTAGTCATTCATTACCACTTGGCTCCTCCAGCATTCAAGCCACTACTCAAATACTGGTCATCTGGGTCATACAGATTTATCCCTCTACACCACAAACCATGGAAGTATTGTTTAACTGGACTTAACTGGAAGGTAAAGGTATGGCTGTAGCCATTTATTTAAAGAACTTGTGTCTATGATATTATATCAACACAGGGGCAGAATGTCATGATTCATCTTGTAATAAAAAAAGTGACTATTAAACTTCAGGGATGTCTCCTGCAAGAAATTCTGGAATTTGAAGTAAAGACAGTAAACTAAAAGAAAGGAAATGCTATACAATACAATAATGAAATGCGGAAAACCTTTTATTTTCACCCAGAGTACACAGGTGAGGTGTTAAATCCACATTTCAGTAGATGGTCTTGTGTCTGTCAAGAGCTTAACTTAAAGAGCAATTGTCTCTGTTCACAACCCTTGCATAAATCTAATTTACACTCATGCAAACTCGAATCTATCAAATAATCCAAGTTCAGCAAATCAAATCCAGCATAGTATATAGGTTACGGGTGTTATGGTTCAGCTAATCTCATTGTGGACACAAAGCTATTCTCCCACTGTTGTCACACTATACTTCAAAGATGTATGAATATATCAGATTGGTACCACTTCTGTCTTCTCATTAAGGATGTTCACTTCCACAAATTTTTCACTATAACATAAAACATATTTCATTAGTCACATACCTCTGTTTTTGACTAGGGTTGCCACTTTTCAAAACTTCTATATTAAAACCGTGTTGTTTTAAACTAGCACAATATACAGCTCTTAACAAAGCAGTGAGTTCCTTGTCTTTTAAGTATGCTAAACCAATTTATTTTCTTCTTTAGCTTAGTATCTAATATCAAGGCATATATTTATTTTGAAGCACTTTGACACTGCAAGTAACAGTACAATATAATTTTGTGAAAAAAATGCTCTGTCTTTAATTACTAGAAATTCTGAAAATCCTTGAGATATGCATTATCAACACTATTTATTTCCCTTAGGAATGCATTCTAAATAGGTTTAATGTTTTAACAAAGAAAATATAGTTGCCCCATATGTCTCGAAAAAAGTCTTGCAGAAACTCCAAATGCTGTTGCTCAGAAGACTAATATGTGACATTTCGTAGATGGCATGAGACAAGGTTACATATTCAGGCCTTTCAGTGTATTTAACATTCAAGCTTCAATTCATCCCTCCCTTCCTCATGACCTTTTCTACACCATCTCCCTCTCCCTTTGATTATCTCTTTGGAGACCCCCTACAGCATCAATTCAGGGCCACATTCTTCCATGTGAAGTATAATCACAGACGCATTGAGCAGCTGATCCCTATAATTTTTGTCTGTGCCACTTCCATTCTGGCCTTCCTGTTCAGGATGGACACTTTCAACCTTTCTGACTTGGTACTGTGTACCCATAGCCATGCATCTGGAGCATTTCTCTCCAGGCCTCTGCTGAAAATTGTTGAAGTTGGACTTTCCCAGTAAACAAATGTTAAATAAATAAATATCATGTTACCATTTTCACTTCTGGTCTCTCTCTCCTCAAGAGGTACAGTTCCTGCAATGTTTGTGGTTATAGCCTTTCCCCTCCATCCAATGAACCCTTTGAAGACTTGCCTCAAGAGTCCTAGCAATCTGTTGTCCTGTTTCTTCTACGACTAATAAAACTACACACACTGCTCAGGACACGATCTGGCAAAAGTCCAGTGGAATGTTAGCTTAAGCTCTTTGCTTCTGAAGTTAGTTACCCTAGAACTTGGATTCTTGTTGCTTACTCTGTATTGGTACAATATTCCTGGTGTGATCAACATCTCCTGGATCCCTTTCCCTCTGTGCAGCCATCAGTTTCACTTCTTCAGCTGATGCTTCATACCAGGGTTGTTATGACCCGGACACACTTTGCATTTGTCCGCAGTTAGCATTGAGCTCTACATTTCTCCTCTTAAGATCATTTATTCCAAATCCTTCATTATATTCTTCCCACCATCCTCAGCCATAGCATCTACCTTGTGTTATCAGTAAATAGGTTAATTTTGTTCTCTTTCCCCCCAGATATGTCAGAAATAAAAAGTGCAAAGGTTATTGGACTGAGGACCCCAGGAAAAACATCTGCAGTACTACACTTTCTACTTCATAGCCTGTCAGTCTCATTATAAGAGATGCCCAGCACAAAAAGTAATACATGAAACAGGGGTACAAATGTTTTCCACTTTTCGTAGCTACAACTGAGAGTAATTTTCTGGGTAGAAAATGTTAAACTGCCTTGCTGTTTTAAATTGAAGAGGCTGTTTTAGAGACCTGTAGAAACTCAATGTGTTTAGTATATTTAATCCCCTGTTGAAATCACTGTCTGCACTGTACTGGATGATTCACATGTAGAGAAAACGTAAAACTTAATTTCCACATGGTTTGTGGAAACTGATACAATGCTATGAGCATGGCCTTCTAAGTTAAACAGAGACAGAACTTTCAGAAGATTAATTTTCAACCATAAATTCATGTTGGGGTGAGCAACAGTAACATAGCAGTAGTATCCATAATGAAATAATTTCTACTGTTATTACACTATGGATTTCTTTCCTTCTCCACTGTAATGTATCTCTGCTGATTTGTGCTCTAATTAATCATGTTGATTGTTTATCTGCTGTGACAACTGAAATAAGAAGAAAGCTGACTTACTGAATATTGTGTATTTTGTATATTTCAAGCAATCTCAACCACTTTACTATTACTGCCTTTGATTAATAACACCCTAAACCAGCCTACCTATTGTGGAAATGGTAACCTCAACACACCTGCTTTTGTTGCTTTGTCTACAATTGGTTTAATGCTCTTATCTCAAACATGTACTCACCTTTCAAGGCCTGGAGCAGTGTTTTTCTAACTTAAATTAAATTTGTCTTCATGGAACACACTGAGTCTTTGGTTTGGGTTTCCCTGTCTCTCCAAATCCCCAGTGAGGCTCCCCACTGGCATACCTATAGAGTTTAGTCTTTATATCTCCCCCTCCACACGTGGCTGCTGTGCAATTCCTGGTGTCTACTTCTGTTTACTAATCTGTGTAAGCCTTTCACACTTACCTTTCTCTGTTCCCAGTGGTGCCCTTTTGGACTCCAAAGACCAGCTATAACCATCTACCATTTCCTGCCTGTTTACCCACTTACCTGGACAATTTGGACATCCTTGGACTAAAGTCAAACTAACCAAGACTATCTGTCACAAACTGTGTAAGCCTTTCACACTTACCTTTCTCCATTCCCGGTGGTGCCCTATTGGACTCCAAAGACCAGCTATAACCATCTACCATTTCCTGCCTGTTTACCCACTTACCTGGAGAATTTGGACATCCTTGGACTAAAGCCAAACTAACCAAGACTATCTGTCACAAACTGTGTAAGCCTTTCACATTTACCTTTCTCTGTTCCCGGTGGTGCCCTATTAGACTCCAAAGACTAGCTATAACCATCTACCATTTCCTGCCTGTTTACCCACTTACCTGGACAATTTGGACATCCTTGGACTAAAGCCAAACTAACCAAGACTCTGTGTCAAAAAGTAATTATTTTTCTTGCCTCTTCCTCTACTATATGTATATATAATCCAGCACACCTCCCAAGTGTGTTAATCAGACCACCATATCTGCCAGCAGCCATACCCCCCCCTTCTACTACCAATGTACTCCACTGTCTGTCTTTAGGATACTGCAGCTTCTACTACTAAAGTACTCCACTGCCTGTCTCCAATATACTGCAGCTCCCTACCTCTATTCTAGCACCCCTCCATCCTCTCCCTACTTCATTACTCCTCTTTCTTATTCTATATCCCACAGCTACGAACTCTCCACAGGACATTTACAAACTTTGCCCACTTGAGGGCAGCCTTGTCTCACCTGTACCTTCACTGCATTCTTCTTCCTACCTCTTACTTTATATCTTCCTCGCTTAAAGCATTTTTCTCCTTCACTCTCCTCTTCCTCAGACCACACAAACCTTTGAACGTGTCTCCTTCCCTGGTCCTTATTAACTCTTCACCTGACCACCCTCTCCACCTCCACTACTCCCAGACTACTTCCTTACGCATCCTTGTGTCCCCTCTTCTCCTCTCTCCCCCTTCCACTTACACTATCTCCCGCTCTTACCTTCTTCCTTACTGATTGTTTTTCTCACTGCCCTTACCCTTCTTAGGTCTCTCCTTGACACTCCATCAAGTCCAAACTCTGCCTAGCCCCATACACTATCTCCTTCCAACTCCTCTTCTTGTATATACTCTTTCACATAACTTTTTTTCCCCTATTAGTGGGGAATTAATCCCTATCCCTGTATCTGTACATATTGCTCCTCTTCTTCACTTAAGTACTTTACTCTTCTCCATCTCCCTCCACACAATTCTCAAGGTATTCCTCCCCCTCCCGTATACCCTTGAAGCCCCCTATACTTAATTATCTCTCCCTTATTACTACCCCCCTCTACCTCCGCCTCCATTTCGAACACTTATCTTAGCCCTGTTCCCTCCCACTTAACTACACCTCCACCTTACGTCTAGTCTTCCGGTGTTTTTTTCTGCTTTTACATACTGTACCCTCCGCCCCTGCCTACCACATCCGGGCCTGAACTTTTATATGGGACTTGCTCCCTAGAGGCGCCATCTTTAAATCTCCCCCTCCACACGTGGCTGCTGTGCGACCCCTGATATCTACTTCTGTTTACCAATGTAAGTGTGTTACTGATATATGTTTTGTGTTTTTTATTGCAATACAAGTACAAATGTCATGTTTATGCTTCTGCTACCTGTTTTTCTCTATTTTACGTAATATTGTACAGTATCTTTGTATACTCTCTTGCAACGCATACCCTGGGTACCTTTTCTAATTGCCGACTTACTGTGGCACTATAATCGCCTCACTGTAACGCCAGGAATAAGTACAATGCGTCCACTTCCCTGATTTTGGGGTGTATACAGTAGTCATTTCCTCTGTTGATTTTGGACTCATACAGCCAGTTGTTAAACCAAACAGAACTAACTACCTTGCTCCCAGCTAAAGCCTAAGTGCATATAACTCCTAACATCCAGCTTCCTACCCCTGAGCAGTCGCTGCTTTAGCGTTCATTGCTTGTAAGGATTTCTCTCCTGATCCTAAAGCCTCGATTCCTTTGCGGAACTCTAATACCAGCTTATAGTTGCTCGTAAGTTGTTTGTAGGATATCTGTCCTGACCCTAAAGCTTTAACTCCTTGACGGAACTCTTATATTAGCTTATAGTCTGCTCGTACTGATCAGTGACTGTGCTGCCAGTCCCGCACTGCTGTTGTATACTATGCTGACCACAACGGAGATATTGATCTAGTGCCGGGGCTACATTTCCTATCATTTCAGGGAAATCAGCACCACCTTAGAAACGTACAGGTCGCATCCAGCTCGCTTTCCTTATGTCCCATCTGCCTCTTGCAATTTGGGATCTGAAATCAAACAAAACACTTTTTTGAATCCATTTATACTGTGCTGTTCTACCAACTCACAACGGCGTATGACTTGCCGATCTCATCGGCTTACATGTTACTACTAGACCCGAGTACGCTCTTATATTAAGGGGATATTCATTTCCTTTAGGACTAAATACTTTAAACTACTACTATTAAATAACTAAATTACCTGGATGCCATAGAATCTCCCTGACACCCTGTGTACTCAGTCAAGCGTGATTACGCTGCCTGTGTAATTCATAATATTGCATTTTGGCACAGGCTCTGCCTACTTTAACTAGTTATATTGGCGAAATACTAATCCCTGGCCTTAACTGTAGCCATAAAACTCACCTGGGGCTTGAATTAACAACAACTTGATTACCACTGTCAGGCATATTGATATAAATGGATTTACTAGCCTGTTCAGAATAGAACTGTATAACTGACGTTTTTTCTACTTTTGTCTTTGCTTAATACCGGCTATTATGGTCCAACTGTAATGAGTTCACCACTGGCCATATAACTTTGTTTGTAGCTTATAACTAACACTTTTAATAGCTAAATACAGCTGCTCTGACACAGACAATAGAGTTTTTTATACTAAAATGTAATTGCTCCTGTGCTTTGAACTATGCTATTTTGTGAATGCTCCTGTGCTATGTACTGTTGTGTTCCTGATGTTTTTTATTGAACTATGTACTGTTGTTTCTTGATGTTTATTATTTGCACCAGAGTTTTTATGTTTTCTACTCCTGATGCTGATGCTTATTATATTGCTATGTTTTATGTTCTGTCATATCACCTGCATCAACCGCTGCTAACTACATACTCCCTCTCACTGTATTTTTATTTCTCTCTAGCTGTGTAAGCCTTTCACACTTACCTTTCTCTGTTCCCGGTGGTGCCCTATTGGACTCCAAAGACCAGATATAACCATCTAGCATTTCCTACCTGTTTACCCACTTACCTGGACAATTTGGACATCCTTGGACTAAAGCCAAACTAACCAAGACTATCTGTCACAAAGTAATTATTTTTCTTGCCTCTTCCTCTACTATATGTATATATAATCCAGCACACCACCTAAGTGTGTTAATCAGACTGCCATATCTGCCAGCAGCCATACCCCCCCCCCTTCTACTACCAATGTACTCCACTGCCTGTCTTTAGGATACTGCAGCTTCTACTACTAAAGTACTCCACTGCCTGCCTCCAATATACTGCAGCTCCCTACCTCTATTCTAGCACCCCTCCATCCTCTCCCTACTTCATTACTCCTCTTTCTTATTCTATATCCCACAGCTACGACCTCTCCACAGGACAGTTACAAACTTTGCTCACTTGAGGGCAGCCTTGTCTCACCTGTACCTTCACTGCATTCTTCTTCCTACCTCTTACTTTATATCTTCCTTGCTTAAAATATTTTTCTCCTTCACTCTCCTCTTCCTCAGACCACACAAACCCTTGAACATGTCTCCTTCCCTGGTCCTTATTAACTCTTCACCTGGCTATCCTCTCCACCTCCACTACTCCCAGACTACTTCCTTACGCATCCTCATGTCCCCTCTTCTCCTCTCTCCCCTTCCACTTACTCACACTATCTCCTGCTCCTACCTTCTTCCTTACTGATTGTTTTTCTCACTGCCTTTACCCTTCTTAGGTTTGTCCCGCTCCGTTCGCCCTGCGGGCTCACTCCGCTCCCCTACCCTACCCCCAATTCCGCCCACCCCCCACTACATCTAAACTTATACCCTCATAACCCCACCCACTTCCTCTCCACCTACTTAACCCCACCCTTTCTTCTTCCTTGTTCCCTCCCCCTCAAACCCTTCCCTCCACTACTACTCGAACATCATCCGCTTGAACCCTTCACACACCACTCACCTCACTCTTTACTAACTACTAGAACTCCCTACAAACCAAAACATGTCCCCAAAAAATATACTCTTCTCCACTCACCTAATTCTCTTTATAAACCTAACCTTCATCTACTACCTCACTCAGCCTAACTCCCTATCTCACACCCCACTCTTCCACACAACCCTCTCTCTCAACATACCTCACTCCTACGCAGCCATACATATATCTCCTACACTTTATCCCATCAATAACAATCTATGCTTTTGCTACAAAATTATCTTAGCTTACAAACTTTCTAACCACTCCCTCCCATACAATTACCCAACAGCTAACAATATCTATCAAAAAAACCCGAAAAGCCCCTACCAAATAAAGCAAATTTTAACATCTCTTCTATTATCTGGAGATGTTCACCCTAACCCAGGCCCAAACACCTCCTCCTTTACCTCTAAATCTATTACATTTGCATCCCCTAATGCACAAAGTATAGCTAATAAAATACATAACCTTCAAGCCTGGCTACACCATAACAATCCTGATATCTTAAGCATATCCAAAACCTGGCTAAAACCTCATATCAAAGACAAGGAGATAGTCCCACCTAACTACTCTATTATCAGAGCAGACAGAACCAGCAAAAAAGGTGGTGGAGTAGCCCTGCTCTACTCCTCCTCTCTATGCATTACTCCCTACAATAAAGCTATTCTCCAATTTAACAATGCAGAATTAATAATTGCCCAACTTTAATTAAACAAGCGCAAAAATATATGTATTGCCTCTCTCTACATTCCCCCTGGAGACAATACCTCTACTCTTAAAGATATTCTCTCCTGGTTCTCAACCAATATATCTAACGAAACCATCATAATGGGAGACACCAACATCAATTGGTCCTCCACTCAATCCCATACCCCCTCCATCAACATCAACCTATATAACTTCTCCCAACTCATCAACTCCTCCACTAGGCCCTCTAAAGACTTCACCACTGGCAGTATTATTGACTGGATCTTAGTCTCTCACCCCCACTACTACCCTGATAGTGGAACTCTCCCTGACTCATTAAGCAACCACCTTCCCATATTTGCTACACGCCTCCCTTCTCCATTTCAGGCTACCCATAATTACATTTCTTTCAGACACCTAAAAAACTTCAACCCAGAAGCCTTCTCCAACTCCATAAAATCAGTTAACTGGTGCCCCCTAAAAACTCTCCCCCTTGAAAGGGCAATCACTCACTTTAATACTACCTTCCAAAGTCTTTTAGATATTCATGCTCCATTAAAAACCAAAAGAATAAAAAACAAAACTACCCCTTGGCTAACTAAAAGCACATTGAAAACCATGCGGTTAAGAAATAAAGCCTGGTCACACTATCAGAAACACAAATCTCCCACTACCCTTAATGAATACAAAACTCTTTGCAATACAGTAAAAAAGCTTATTTCGACAGACCGTCAAAACTATTACTCTTCTCTCCAAAGTAAATACAAATCTGACCCACAAAAATTCTGGAAAGGTATAACATCCCTCCTAAAACCCAGCACAACTGAAAACCCAAACCCCAACCCAAATGTACAAGACAATGAACTCGCCACCGAATTCAACTCCTTTTTCATTGACTGTATCTCCAAACTTACCTCTTCCTTCTCAAGCAACCACCCACCCCCTACTACCACCTGCCCTCTTCCTACACCCCCCTCTTCTCCACTCAATCACCCTACTACCTCACAAACCCCTATATTCTCACTGAAACCAATCCCTACCTCCATTGTAAAAAAACTATTAAAGAAGCTAAAACCATGCACTAATGCCCCTGATAACATCCCCTCACACTTCCTCAGCACATCTGCAGATGCCATTGCCCTCCCAATTAGTATCCTAATAAACCACTCCATCCAAGAAGATCTTGTTCCACAAGTCTGGAAAAAAGCTTTTATCATTCCTCTTCATAAAGGGGGAATAATACTAGCATTATCAACTTCCGGCCCATCGCCATCCTCTCTCCCATATCAAAAATTCTAGAAAAATGTATCCATTTACAACTCCTTCCCTATTTATTAGACAACAATCTACTAAGCCCTACCCAACATGGCTTCCACCCTAATCATAGTACTATGACAGCCCTCTGCCCAGACTATAAGGTAGATACTGCCACCAAGACACTTCAAAGCCAACTACTCTAAGGCTATTACAAGGGTACCCAACTATACTGAGTAAAATTAATATTAATACAAATAGTGTTGATCAAACAACAAGGCTTTCAGGAGCAGCCACAGTGTCACCAAATGAATATAAATACTTTCAAAGGTTAAAATATTCTCTAAAAGACCAGCCACAATGAAAAGTTTAAATATACTTAATCAATAGTCAAAGAACATGAAAATAAGGAATATCTATTTACAATAAACAGCAGAGTTTCAAACACATGAAATATTAAAATAACACAGATGAATAGATTCACACAGATACAACAAAATGGTATTTAACTAGTCTCACTATATTTTCCTGACTGTTCTAAAGAATTACTATCCCCTAGTTCACTTACTAGAGCAAGGCAAGATTAAGTGGGTGAGTACTCTTTCTTTGTCAGGTTTCATGAACAGACTGCTCTGAGACTTCAGTCTCATCTAGTATTAAAACATAATTTCAATGCTGGATTACAGAATCACATGACATACATCTGGTCATCTGAATTCTGGTTCACATACTATCCCCCTTTACTAGTAATTGAACCAGAATTTTCCACATATGTGTAACCATGCAGACAGAGCTTTGCTAAGATGTGTTATAGCATCTGTAAGCCATAAAACCATTTCAACAATTCATGCTTCCAGGGTAAGAATTAGTTCACTACTAAGGACAATACAGCAGGATTCCTAGTCCTTGTTTTCACAGGCATTTTGTCTCTGGCTACAATCAGAACTGTAAAATACATCTTTGTGGCCTAATCCAGGTAATTTAATTCCAGGATATTTCTAAAAGTTAGATGGGACTGAGCTTAAGCTCTTCTCTTTCAGTATTCTCTGTTACAATATACATTTAATCAGTTACAATAGTACAGTCTGACGTACATGTATATTTCCTTTCTGTCCAGCAGGACACATTATTGGTACATTTTTAACACAAACACAAAAAACTCTGCAAGTATGGTGGCTGCAAGGACTCAACACAAGGCAAAATGTAAAGCAAAAAAGAGAGATCAGCAGCTGTAGCATCAGTATCCTTTATTAGGCTGGTAGTCAAAAACCTATAAACATGTAACACAGACTGGTATCGGCAAAAAAAACGTCTAAGCCTTCCTCAATGTAAAAGTGTTAACATCAAACATTACCCATATATATATATATATATATATATATATATATATATATATATATATATATACATACACTAATCCAAATCACATGATCCAGTTAGAGATGCTCCTTCAATCCTGGGTGAAACAATCCACCTAATTTAATGATACACTTTTTCTCTTTCTGGTTCAAAATATAGTGGATCTATTTGCTTTAATTCTGTCAATAATAATGAAGTTAAAACTGGCAGATGTATGTATTAGTGTATGTTTATATAGGGCATTCATGTTCCTCTTATGTCTTATATCACAAAAATGTTCCCCCATCCGGAACTTCAGAGGATGTGATGTTTGCCCTACATAAAATGCCGAACAATGGCATGTGGCTAAATAAATTACCCAGTCTGACTGACATTTAGCAAAAAAAGTAATGTCAAAAACATAACCAGTATCACTACTGCTAAAAGTAGTAAAAGTTTTGGGTTTGGTAATTTTGGAACAATAGGAACAGTGGCCACAGGGAAAACATCCAATCAACTGATCCCCCACTAAGGTAATTTGTGTTAGGGACATGTCAGATGATGTATGGCGTCTGTAATGATTAAAATAAGAATCCAGATTCTTGCCTTTTTTGAAAGAAAAAGAACATGTGACAGGTAAAATATCAGACAATAAATGGTCAGCCAGCAACATATTCCAGTGACGTTGAACACTTAGCATGAATGAGTTAGTATTCCTGCCATATGTGGTTACAAATCTAATGGTGGAATTATCATGATCAGTTTTAGCTTTATATTGAAGGAGATCAGCCCAGACCAAGTGGTCAACTTTGTTGGAAGCTCGGTATATATAACCAGCTTGATAGCCCCTATCTTTAAATCTAGAAATAAGATCTTGTTTATAGTGCTGATATGAATGTTCATCAGAGCAAATATGTTTCCCTCGTATAAATTGGGACTTGGGAATATTATTGCAGACATGAGGGGATGATAGCTGGTTGCATGGAGGAGATAATTATATTGGGGAAATTTATGGTGTACTCAGGTGGAAAGTATGTTGTCCAGAGTTCTCACAGCTATAACATCCAAAAAGATAATATTATTTGGGTCATAACTGACCGTAAATTCAATTCCCCATTTGTTAAGTAATCTACAAACTCATGTAGATAATTAGCATTCAACCTCCACACCAACCAGCAATCATCCAAATACCTCCTCCAAATGTCGATTTCATCAAGGTATAAATTGTGAGATTGATCATAAATAATTTGTTCTTCAACAAAGGCCATGAATAAATCGGCATTAATAGGGCAGAAGATGCCCCCATAATGATTCCTCTGGTTTGAAGATAACATTGACCCTGATAAAAAAGGGCATTCTTGGAGAGAACATGTTCAGTAAGAATAATGAGGAAGGTGTTGAAACCAGGCTGGTATAGCTTTGATTTGTACAACCAGTATTCCATGGCATCAATGGCAGGTCTATGGAGAATATTGGTATAGAGAGCTTTAACATCAAGAGTACAGAGCAACTAGCCTGGTTTCAACTGCATGTCTGCAATAATCCTAAGGAATTCCGTGGTATCTTGTAATCTCGCACAAACCCATTTGAGAAGAGGCTTCAAGTATCTGGTTAAAAATAAGGAGAGTGGTTCGGTTAAGAAATTCCTGCCCAAAACAATGGGTCTACCAGGGGAATTGACAGAATGTTTGTGTATTTTGGGCAGGAAATAAATATATTGATGTGCAGGTGTATCCACCATGAGATGTTGTAAAGTGTTTGGTGTGATAATCCCTTCATCCTTTGCTGACACCAAAAATTCATCAATTTGTCTCTTAAAGAGTGGAGTAGGGTCAGTAACTAAATGTGAATAATACCTGCCATCCATGAGTTGCCTTTTGGCCTCAGCATCATATTGAGTCCAATCCTGAACTACAACAGCACCAGCCTTATCTGCCATCAGTATGACCAACTGATGATTATTGACCAGATTCAAAATGACCTCCATATCAGCACTGGAAATGTTGGTGGGTTTCACCCTGGATTCCTTAGTATAAAAATGTAGATCTTTGAGTATAGAATTATGAAACAAAGAAACAGTATGATGCATAGGAGGCATGAAAGTAGAGCTGTGGTACCTGAACTCATTATGGGTATCACCAGTCTCTCTGCCATGAAAAAACTATTTTAAATTTAAATTTCTACAAAATCTGATAACATCATCTGCAAAACAATCTTCAGCCACAAAGAAACCAGGAATGAATGACAGACCTTTATTCAAAATTGAAATCTCAGTGTCAGTAAGAGAACAAGAGGAGATATTAAAAACATTAATTGTTTCATGATTATCATTTTTAACAAAGTCTGCATGTTGTCTGACTAATTTGAGCTTCCTGCCTCCCCTTCTACATTTTGTCCTAAAGGGACACAAGTGTTGGATCATTTATGAGCAGGTGAATCTGTAGGACCCAAGATATCTGGTTCGAAACTGGAAGAGGAATCATTCCCAGTAATGTCCACACTAGATGCTGATGGTTTCTTAAGGATAGGGCGTACCCGTTTAATTTTGGAAATGTTTTTTGGGGTCTGAAAAAAAGTGTCATTTAAGTCCTATATCTACTGAAGGGATCCCCTTTGTCATCGTCTCCCATATCCCTGATGAATTTCTTCCTTTTCCTGTCCTTGAGTTGTTCTTCTAAGTGTAGTAGATCATTACTGAGTTGTTTAAAACAGGAAGTGTATACAAGCTGTCCTTCAAAATGTGTGATTTCTTCCCCAGCTTGGTAACATTGACAATTTCTGTGTCAATGGTATGTTCAAAATGTTCAGCCAGAATATGGACAAACTGATTTGTTTCCTGGTGTTGTGCATCCATCCATTTTTTCAACAACGTCTCATCAGGATTACTTACTAAGGGTTGTATGTGAATTCTGAGTCCTGTGGGTGTAATATTTTTGGCCAAAATGTAATTATTTATAATGCCAGACATTGCTTCTTAATGTCCTCATGCCTTTGTTTAATTTAGCAAAAAGGGTTTCACAACTGTCTTCAGGAGGACATAATAGCACCCCCTGTTTATGAGAATTATAGACCCAGTCCAAAAATGGCAAAATCATCTTGATCTGAACCTAAGCCCCATAGCAACTTGGATATATCCATCTTTATCAACAACCAAATAAAATATAAACACTGTAAAAGGTGTTATTAATAAGAACTAGAAAATAAGTGAACAATAAACTGGTATCGCCCCAAGAGTCCAGGGATTAGATAATGGTAAATAATCAATAGATAAGGAAAGACTAATAAGTCAATACCATAAAAAAAACACACCAGGAACAGGACAATATCAGCTCGGATAGTCAGTATTAATGGCATATGGTTACAAGTATAAGTTAGGACAATATCAGCCCATAAGACACCTGTCACTGTGTCTATAAATATATCTTTAATAATGAATAATTATTGCCCAGATGTAGACAAAATTTAGACCATAACAGCCAATAAGATCCTAATGCCTGAGTCCAAAACTTAGAAAAGGTTGAGTCCAATCCTGACAAATAGACCAAAATTAAATGGCTAATCTAAGCCCAAAAGGGAGATGAGGTGAAAAACCCAATGTATATAAATAAATATCCAAATATTTGGTTGATGCAGACAAAGAATGGAAAAAGATAAAACTGCAATATAAAAACCAGAAGGGACTATTTTACCTGAAAACAGAAGGAAACACAATAGTCTACTAATCAAAAGGCAAGATGGTATATAAATTATTCAAAACAATATTTAATCAACATCAACCCCATGTAGAAAAAATAAGTCCTGAAATAATATTGGAAAGTCACTATTATGAATAGCAAATGTATATCTGAGGGTGAACGTTGATTCCCTCAATTATATGTAATTTCCTATAAATTGAGTAGGCATATCCCATCTACCCAATCAGACCATTAAAGGGTTAAAGTTGCACTCCTATTTGAAAAGAATAAACTAAGGTATTAACAAAAGATCTAATAATAATAATGTGTGTAGAGCTGATAAGTCACAAACTGAAATAGCGGATAACTGTAATAACTCTCATAAGCGCGACATACAATTGAGTTGCTCCAAACACACTTACAAGTTTCCCCAAAAGAATAAAATGTCAAATGGCATTAATCAGGTCAACAGAATTATTTGCCCATAGTGAGATTACAAACATGCACATTAATGGCATATATCAATATAAGTAATTGTAGGCTCTGCACTTAAAAAAGGTAATGCGTGTGAAACACAAAAATGTAAAGCAAAATAGAGGATGCCACCCCGTAGCTTACATAACCATCAGGAATTGATCAGTTCAACCTGACACACTGTAAAGCATAACCATCAACATTAATAACCGGTATCAAGTATAAAAATATTGGAATCATACAAGTGAGATATCAAGTCATTTAATACATGAGATCAAATCACACATTATTGTCCATTCAATGTCCCAGCAATGTCCTGTAGTTTAAACAAGATGGTCCCTGTTGTAAAGATGATATACAATACTGTGAGTTAACCAAATATGCAATTTGCCTTCCGATCTTCCGATAGACATGCTCCCCAGCTGAAGTTATGCTAGACAGTACTTGAATGTCCGAGCCAAAGAAATGTCACTTAACCAAGATTTCAAACATACAACTTGATGGCATGTCTTAACATAAATATTTAGAAGCTCAACACTTCAAAAAATAGTGTGTGTGAAACACAAAGCAAAATGGAGGATGCCATAGCTTACCTAACCATCATGGTGAAATCAGTACAACCTGACACACTGTAAAGCATAACCCTCAACATTAGTAAAAAATATCTAGTATAAAAATATTAGAATCATACAAGAGCGATATCAAACAAATCAGTGCATGTGAAAAAATTGCACGTTATCATCCATACAATTTTCAGCGATGTCCTGTAAATTAAACAAGATGGTCCCTGTTGTAAAGATGGAATCTAGTACTGTAAGTTATCCAAAAATATGATTTACCTTCCGATCAGCCGATAAACATGTTCCCCAGTTCCTAGGTGTGATGAAATTGTACAAAGCAGTATTTGAATGTCCCATATGAAACAAAAGTCACTTGACTAAACCAGTTATAATGTAAGAAATGTCATTGTAGCATAAAAAATGAATGTACAGCCCGATGTACATATAAAGGAAAGAATCCAATAGTATGAAGAAAGCAGGTCATGATAGGCAAAACAAATATCCACATACCAAACCAGCTGGGCAAAAAGCATATTCCATACGATGCATCCAGATAGAGCACTCATGAACAGTCGAATTGTATAATCCAAAAGTGGCTGGTCATAAAGCAGACGAGCATCTAGACTGGAAAAGGCAGTGATTCCCAAAAATGAAACAGATACCTCAAGTGCTACAGGCCAACAGCAGAGAACAACCGAAGCAACGAACACAAAAAGACTCTGCAAGTATGGTGGCTGCAAGGACTCAACACAAGGCAAATTGCAAAGCAAAAAAGAGAGACCAGCAGCTGTAGCATCAGTATCCATTATTAGGCTGGTAGTCAAAACTCCATAAACATGTAACACAAACTGGTTTCGGCACAAAAACTTCTAAGCCTTCCTCAGTGTAAAAGTGTTAACATCAAACATTACCAATATATATATATACTACTCCAAATCACATGATCCAATTAGAGATGCTCATTCAGTCCTGGGTGAAACAATCCACCTAATTTAATGATCCACTTTTTCTCTTTCTGGTTTAAAATATAGTGCCAGTCAACCTTATTGGATCTATTTGCTATAATTCTGTCAATAATAATGAAGTTAAAAGAGGCAGATGGATGTATTAGTGTATGTTTGTATAGGGCATTCGTGTTCTTCTTATGTCTTATATCACAAAAATGTTCCCCCATCCGGAACTTCAGAGGACGTGAAGTTTGCCCTACATAGAATGCCGAGCAATGGTATCTGGCTAAATAAATTACCCAGTCTGACTGACATTTATCAAAAAAAGTAATGTCAAAACCATGACCAGTATCACTACTGCTAAAAGTTTTGGATTTGGTAATTTTGGAACAATAGGAACAGTGGCCACAGGGAAAACATCCAATCAACCGATCCCCCACTAAGGTAATTTGTGTTAGGGACATGTCAGATGATGTATGGCGTCTGTAATGATTAAAATAAGATCCCACATTCTTGCCTTTTCTGAAAGAAAAAGCACATGTGGCAGGTAAAATATCAGACAATAAATGGTCAGCCAGCAACATATTCCAGTGACGTTGAACACGTAGCATGAGTGAGTTAGTATTCCTGCTATATGTGGTTACAAATCTAATGGTGGAATTATCATGATCAGTTTTAGCTTTATATTGAAGGAGATCAGCCCTGGCCAAGTGGTCAGCTGTGTTGGATGCTCAGTATATATAACGAGCTTGATAGCCCATGTCTTTAAATCTAGAAATAGGATACTGATGCTACAGCTGCTGGTCTCTCTTTTTTGCTTTGCATTTTGCCTTGTGTTGAGTCCTTGCAGCCGCCATACTTGCAGAGTCTTTTTGTGTTTGTTGCTTCGGTTGTTCTCTGCTGTTGGCCTGTAGCACTTGAGGTATCTGTTTCATTTTTGGGAATCACTGCCTTTTCCAGTCTAGATGCTCGTCTGCTTTATGACCAGCCACTTTTGGATTATACAATTTGACTGTTCATGAGTGCTCTATCTGGATGCATCGTATGGAATATACTTTTTGCCCAGCTGGTTTGGTATGTGGATATTTGTTTTACCTATCATGACCTGCTTTCTTCATACTATTGGATTCTTTCATTTAAATATACATTGGGCCGTACATGCATTTTTTATGCTACAATGACATTTCTTACATTATAACTGGTTTAGTCAAGTGACTTTTGTTTCATTTGGGACATTCAAATAGGGTCTATATTAGATCACCGAACATTTAAAAAAGCTAGCTGTGATTAATCAAGCCTATGTAAGTGAAAGCTTAAAATATCAAAGCAACAGAAACCCAATTTCTTTCCTAGGGAAAGAATTTGGTTGTCTGTTTCTGTTGCTTCAGTATTTTCAGAACTGTGGTGGAAGGTTACGGGTTGGGTTCAGGTAAGTGTGTGATTGTGTGGATTTGAGTGTTAGGGCGGGTTAGGTGAGTTAGAGTTTGGGCGCAGGTTAGGTATGTGTGCGATTGTGTGGATGTGAGGGTTAGGGCAGGTTAGGTGCATTAGGGTTAGGGAGTGGGTGTGGTAACTGTGCAATAGTGACGGACCTTAGGGTTAGGGTTTGGGTTAAGGTAAGTGGATAGGTAGTGGTGTGTGTATAGTTTAGTGTAGGATTAGGTGTCAGATTTTAGGTGTATATGTGTGGATTGTTGTTTGTTTGGTGTGCTTGTGTTGTGTGTATGTGTTTTGGAACAGCGATTTTTTCCCTAGGAAACAAATCGCTGTTCTGACAGTTCGAGATTGTAAGCTTTCACTTACATAGGGTCGATTAATCACCGTTCACATTTTTAAGCATTTTGTGATCTAATATAGACCCATTCAAATACTGTTTTGTACAATTTCATCACGCCTAGGAACTGGGGAACATGTTTATCAGCTGATTGGAAGGCGAATCATATTTTTGGATAACTTACAGTACTAGATATCATCTTTACAACAGGGACCATCTTGTTTAATTTACAGGACATCGCCAAAAATTGCATGGATGATAACGTGCAATTTTTTTCACATGCAAATTCTAATATTTTTATACTAGATATTTTTTACTAATGTTGAGGGTTATGCTTTACAGTGTGTCAGGTTGTACTGATTTCATTGTGATGGTTATGTAAGCTACAGTGTGGAATCCTCCATTTTGCTTTGTGCTTCACACGCACTATTTTTTGAAGTGTTGAGCTTCTAAATACTTATGTTAATACATGCCATCAAGTTGTATGTTTGAAATCTTGGTTAAGTGACCTTTGCTTGGCTCAGACATTCAAGTACTGTCTAGCATAACTTCAGCTGGGGAGCATGTCTATCGGCTGATCAGAAGGCAAATTGCATATTTGGTTAATTCACAGTATTGGATGTCATCTTTACAACAGGGATCATCTTTTTTAATCTACAGGACATTGCTGGGACATTAAATGGACGATAATGTGTGATTTGATCACATGTATTGAATTGCATGATCTTGCATTTGTATGACTCTAATATATTTATACTTGATACTAGTTATTAATGTTGATGGTTATGCTTTACAGTGTGTCAGGTTGAACTGATCATTTCCTGATGGTTATGTAAGCTACGGGGTGGCATCCTCCATTTTGCTTTACGTTTTTGTGTTTCACACGCATTACTTTTTTAAGTGCAGAGCCTACAATTACTTATATTAATATATGCCATTAATGTGCATGTTTGTAATCTCACTATGGGCAAATAATTCTGTTGACCTGATTAATGCCATTTGACATTTTATTCTTTTGGGGAAACTTGTAAGTATGTTTCGAGCAACTCAATTGTATGTCGTGCTTATGTGAGTTATTACAGATATCCGCCATTTTGGTTTGCGACTTATCAGCTCTACACACATTATTATTATTATTAGATCTTTTATTAATACCTTACTTTATTCCCTTCAAATAGGAGTGCATCTTTAAACCTTTAATGGTCTGGTTGGGTAGATGGGATATGCCTACTCAATTTATAGGAAATTACGTATAATTGAGGGAATCAACATTCACCCTCGGATATACATTTGCTATTCATAACAGTGACTTTCCAATATTATTTCAGGACATATTTATTATGTATGGGGTTGATGTTGATTAAGGTATATGTCCTAAATGTATTGTTTTGAATAATTTATACACCATCTTGCTTTTTGATTAGTAGATTGTTGTGTTTCCTACTGTTTTCAGGTAAAATAGTCCCTTCTGGTTTTTATATTGAAGTTTTATCTTTTTCCATTCTTTATCTGTATCAACCAAGCATTTGGATATTTATTTATAAAAATTGTTTTTTCACCTCATCTCCCTTTTGGGCTTAGATTAGCCATTTGATTTTAGTCTATTTTTCAGGATTGGACTCAGCATTTTTCTAAGTTTTGGACTCAGCCATTAGGACCTTATTGGCTGTATGGTCTAAGTTTTGTCAAAATTTGGGCAATAATTATTCATTATTAAAGATATATTTATAGACACGGTGACAGGTGCCTTATGGGCTGATATTGTCCTAACTTATACTTGTAACCGTATGCCATCAATACGGACTATCCGAGCTGATATTGTCCTGTTCCTGGTGTGTTTTTTTATGGGATTGACTTATTAGTCTTTCCTTTTCTATTGATTATTTGCCATTATCTAATCCCTGGACTCTTGTGGTGACACCAATTTATTGTTTACTTATTTTCTATTTCTTATTCATAACACTTTTCATAGTGTTTATATTTGATTTGGTTGTTGATAAAGATGGATATATCCCAGTTTTTATGGGGTTTAGCTTTGGATCGGGATGATCTTGCCATTTTTGGCCTGGGTCTAATGTAATTCCATGAATAGGGAGTGCTATTATCACCTCCTGAAGACAGTTGTGAAACCCTTTTTGCTAAATTAAACAAAGGCATGAGGACATTCAGAAGCAACGTCTGGCATTATAAATTATTCAAGGCTTATTTGGCCAAAAATATTACACCCAGAGGACTCAGAATTCACATGCAACCCTTAGTAAGTAATCCTGATGAGACGTTGTTGAAAAAATGGGCAGATGCACAACACCAAGCAACAATGCAGTTTGTTCAGATTCTGGCTGAACATTTTGAACGTACCATTGGCACAGAAATTGTCAATGTTACCAAGCTGGGGGAAGAGATCACATGCTTTGAAGGACAGCCTGTATACACTTCCTGTTTTAAACAACTCAGTAATGATCTACTGCACTTAGAAGAACAACTCAAGGACAGGAAAAGGAAGAAATTCTTTAGGGATATAGGAGATGATGACAAAGGGGATCCCTTCAGTAGAGCTAGGACTTAAAGGGTAAGGAAATGGATGCCCCCTATCCTTAAGAAACCATCGGCATCTAGTGCGGACAGTACTGGGAATGATTCCTCTTCCAGTTTTGAACCAGATATGTCAGGACCTACAGGTTCACCTGCTCATAAATGATCCAATACTTGTGTCCCTTTAGGACAAAACATAGAAGGGGAGGCAGGAAGCACAAATCAGGCAGACAACATTCAGACTTTGTTAAAAATGATAATCACAAAACAATGAATGCTTTTAATATCTCCTCTTGTTCTTTTACTGACACTGAGATTTCAATTTTGAATAAAGGTCTGTCATTCATTCCTGGTTTCTTTGTGGCTGAAGATTGTTTTGCAGATGACGTTATTATTAGATTTTGTAGAAATTTAAATTTAAAATTGTTTTTTTCATGGCAGAGAGACTGGTGATACCCAGAATGAGTTCAGGTACCACATCTCTACTTTCATGCCTCCTATGCATCATACTGTTTCTTTGTTTCAGAATGCTATACTCAAAGATCTACATTTTTATGCCAAGGAAACCAGGTGGAACCCAGCAACATTTCCAGGGCTGATATGGAGGTCATTTCGAATTTGGCCAATAATCATCAGTTGGTCATACTGATAGCAGATAAGGGTGGTGCTGTTGTAGTTCAGGATTGGACTCAATATGATGCTGAGGCCAAAAGGCAACTCATGGATGGCAGGTATTATTCACATTTACTTACTGACCCTACTCCATTCTTTAAGAGACAAATTGATGAATTTTTGGTATCAGCAAAGAATGAAGGAATTATCACACCAAACAATTTATAACATCTGACGGTGGATGAACCTGCACATCAATATATTTATTTCCTGCCCAAAACACAAAAACATGCCACCAATCCCCTTGGTAGACCCATCATTTCTGTCAGGAATTTCTTAACCGAACCACTCTCCTTATTTTTAACCAGATACTTGAAGCCTCTTCTCAAATGGGTTCCTGCGAGATTACAAGATACCACGGAATTCATTAGCGTTATTGCAGACATGCAGTTGGAACAAGGCTGGTTGCTCTGTACTCTTGATGTTAAAGCACTCTGTACCAATATTCCCCATAGAGCCAGCATTGATGCTTTGGAATACTGGTTGTACAAATCAGAGCTATACCAGCCTGGTTTCAACCTTCCTCATTATTCTTACTGAACATGTTCTCACCAAGAATGCCTTTTTTATCAGGGTGAATGTTATCTTCAGACCAAAGGAACTGCTACGGGGGCATCTTTTGCCCCTATTTATGCCAATTTATTTATGGCCTTTGTTGAAGAACAAATTATTTATGATCAATCTCACAATTTATACCTTGATGAAATCGACATTTGGAGGAGGTATTTGAATGATTGCTGGTTGGTGTGGAGGTCGGATGCTAATTATCTACATGAGTTTGTAGATTACTTAAATAAAAACAAATGGGTAATTGAATTTACGGTCAATTATGACCAAAATAATATTATCTTTTTGGAAGTTATAGTTGTGAGAAATCTGAACAGCACACTTTCCACCCGAATACACCATATATTTCTTCAATATAATTCTCTCCTCCATGCAACCAGCTATCATCCCCCTCATGTCTGCAATAATATTCCTAATATTCCTAATAAGTCCCAATTTATACGAGGGAAATGTATTTGCTCTGATGAACATTCATATGAGCATTATAAACAAGATCTTATTTCTAGATTTAAAGACAGGAGCTAACAAGCTGATTATATATACTGAGCTTTCAACACAGTTGACCACTTGGCCAGGGCTGATCTCCTTCAATATAAAGCTAAAACTGATCATGATAATTCCACCATTAGATTTGTAACCACATATAGCAGGAATACTAACTCACTCACATTGTTGGCTGACCATTTATTGTGTGATATTTTACCTGCCACATGTTCTTTTTCTTTCAGAAAAGGCAAGAATCTGGATTCTTATTTTAATCATTACAAATGCCATACATCATCTGACATGTCCCTAACACAAATTACCTTAGTGGGGGATCGGTTGATTGGATGTTTTCCCTGTGGCCACTGTTCCTATTGTTCCAAAATTACCAAATCCAAAACTTTTAGCAGTAGTGATACTGGTCATGGTTTTGACATTACTTTTTTTGCTAACTGTCTGCTCCTACTAGGATACAATCTACTAGTCTCTGGAAGGTCGCGGTAACATTTTTCATCCCAAAGTGCATGTTTTTGAAGTAATATAATCTGAAATGAGTCACAAAAGCTGAACTTTCTCTAGCAGTGGGAGTCAAGGGCACCTTCCAGTAGCCCTTGGTCAGATAACTCGTGGTCAGATACTTAGCCTTACAAAGTTGCTCTAAGGTCTCATCTGTCCTAAGCATTGGGTAACCATCTGACTCTGTGTGACTATTTAGTTTCCTGTAATCCACACAGAACCTAGTGCTGCCATTTTTCTTTGGTACCAGCACCACTGGGGAATTGCAGGGACTGCTAAACACCTGGATTACCCCCCATTTTAATATTTCCTGTATCTCTTCCCTCAGAGACTATCTGAATTTCTCAGGCACCCTGTAAGGGCCTGGTTGATAGGCCTTTGGGGTCCTATATCACATGGTGCAGCACAACGTGGGTGCAGCCAGGTTTCCCAGTGAACATGCCCCCAAATTCCTGTAACACTGCTTGAATTTCTCAAACCTGGGTAGGGGATAGCCTCTGGGACATTGCTATCCCTTCCACTGAGGTGTCAGTCCAAGTCGCACTGAGGAGATCAGTCGCCAGATCCCCCTCAGAGTCCTCATGCCATCTACTGCAAGTACTCATCACCAGGGCCTCCCTGTCATGGTAACATTTCATCATGTAAACATGATACAATCTGTGCCCCTGCCTCCTGCCTATCAGGTTTACCCTATAGTTAATATCACAAACCTTCCTTGCTACTTTGAAGAGACCTCCCAAGCTGCCTGTAGCTTATTGTATCTGACAGGAATGAGAACCATAACCTGCTGTCCCACAGCATACTCTCTGGCTCAAGCATTCCTGTCATACCAGACCTTTTCCTGCTGTTGAGCTCTTGCCTGATACTTCTGGGCCAAGCACATGAGTTCTCTAAGCCTTGTCCTGAGGTTTAGGACATATTCCACAACAGACTCCTTGTGAGATTCACACTCACCCCCCCCCCCACTCATCTCAAATCAAATCTAGTGGTCCCATCACCCTATGCTCATACAACAACTCAAAGGGTGAAAAACTTGTGGATTCCTGGGGTACCTCTCTGTATGCAAACAGCAGACGAGGCAAATATTTGTCCTGCTCTCTCTTAAACTGGTCTGCAAATGCCTGTATCATGGTCTTTAGTGTAGGGTTTAACCTCTCCACAAGACCTTTAGTTATGGGTGGTAGGGGTGGTCTTTAGGTGCTTCACCCCACAGTGCTCCCACAGACAAAATAACAGGTATGAAATGAAATTGGCTCCTCTGTCAGTTAGTATTTCTCTTGAGATACCTACCCTGCTGAAAATCTCTAACAGAGCATTTCCCACCTGCTCTGCCTCAATGGAAGACAGAGTCACAATCTCAGGGAATCTAGTAGCATAATCTACTACCACCAGGATATAATTCTTTCCTGTTGAACTTGGGATACTCAGAGACCCCACAATATCCATAGTTACCCTCTGAAATGGCTCCTCATTCACAGGCAAAGGCATCAGAGGAGCTTTGGCACTGCTCACAGGTCCTGCAAAACCCTGCTACCTCCGTTGCAATCACAGGCCAATACAAGTTCTTCATAATATGTCTCTTGGTTTGCTTTATGCCCATATGACCTGCAAAAGGAATGTCATGGGCTGTGGCTAGAAGTGCCAGATGGTAGGCTCCAGGCACTACCAACTGCTGTATTACCTCAACCTCTAGCCCTCTGTCAGAGGTCCACTCTCTATACAGTAACCCTTTGTTCCAGTATAGGTTCCCCTTTTCATTGAGAATCAAGTGCCTCCTTAGCTACCTCCTTCAAGCCTCGTAACTTAGGCACCATGAGCTGAGCCTGTCTCAACTCTACGTTTGTGACCCTTCCCAGCTCCCTTTCCACAGGAAGCCTAGTATCCTCTGACAGGAGTGCCTCAATGTTAGCCTGGGTACTACCACTCACCTCTGCCCTTGCAGTCACTCTGTCCAAGGGAACATCAGTACCTACCAGCAGTTGTGCCTCACCTTCAAGCTCACTGCTACAGGGTAGCTCCCTCCCTGAAATAGCCTCACCAACCCTGGCTTTAGGTGAGAGGTCTGTCTGGGTCTCCACCAATCTGCCAGACCTATTTGCCTGTCTCCAAGCCTGGCTGCATGTAACTGCATGCACACAAGGTACTGCATTATCAAAATCATTCCCTATCATGACATCTGCATGGATAACCTGAAACACACCTACCTGCTTGCTTCCTTTTCCACCCTCCCAGTCAATGTGAACCCTGGACAAAGGCATTTGGAAAGGGGTCCCTCCTAAAGCTCTGACTAGAGTGGACTGCCCAGGCAAGTACTGCGCCTCTTTAACCACTGCAGGATTCACAGTGGTTTAGGTCAGAGGCTGTGTGTCTCTTAGCAGTGGCCTATTTTCCATCCACTAAGATAAGATATAAACTGTGGTGGGTGATAGTCTGGTACCCTGTTGTCTCCAGACAACTTATCACTGGCATACTGTTATTCCCACTTGCTGCCCCCCCATCTTTTGTTCCCCACCTTGCTTCTGTGGACATCTGTATGGTACATGGCCCCACTAGTTACATTTAAAACATCTAACCCTTGATCCTGGCCATGTACCTGAACTAGTGGCTTCCCCTATTAATGGTGGACTCTGTTGAGGTGGTTTAGGCTGTCAACCATAGGTTCCCTTATATCCATGTGCAGCACTGGGTATCCCCTTTTTGTACAGTGACACCCTGCTTGATAAGTAGATATCTCCTTTTCTCCCCAGCTCATCTGCAGAGCTACACTTCTGGTCTACCAACCAGATTATCATGTCCTCAGGAAAAGTACTAAGGGCTTGTTCCCTTACCAAAAGGTCTGCCAGCCTTTCAAAAGTGGTGACCTGACACCCACTCACCCACCTATGAATCTAAGTGCTTAACTCAGCAATATAATCACATGCACTTTCATCTGCCTTGTGTCTTTGCTCATGAAACTTTTTTTCTGTAAGCTTCAGGTGTTAACTTAAAACATTCCAATAAACATTGTTTACCTTTGTAGTAATTTAAATAATCAATATCAGCCAATTTAGAAACAGCGGTTACAGCTTTACCATGGAGCAAGGGGGGTCAGGATCCATACCCAGAGCCCTTGGTCAACATTATACTGCTTACATACTCTTTCAAATATACAGTGGTGGCTGGTGACTTCAAATCAAAGGGGGGTTGCAAGAGACAGCTGAATTGATGGGGCCAATGGAAGGGGTATGACCAACTAGATAGGGACAGAGCTATGTTCAAAACCACAAAAACTAGGACTTTAGTTAAATATGCTGTCCTGGGTGCTAAACCATCATTATAGGCATCCAATCAAGAGAAAATGAAATGTAGAAGAAAAAAAATATTTCAGTGCATTGGCTACATGACAGCTTACTTAATATCTAGATGGAAACAAAAAATAAATTACTTTTTAAAAACATTACTAGAATGACAATTAAAATCAAGTATAAAAAACAAGCAGCACTCAACTCAAATTACTTCTCCTTGCACTGCAGTTTTAATTATAATTTATATTCAGCTTTATAGGTTCATAGGCTCATAGGTTCATAGGTGTGTACTAGGCTAATGGCCCTGGGGCCTTTACAATCCTAGCCATAGGATTACCCTGGCATCATGCCACCTGACATTAGTTCCCAGTGCCTCTGTTGAGTAGAGCCACTGGAGTTATCCCCAGGGTGAATTTTCTGTTTCCCATCCACTCATCAAGATTTCTCTTGAAGAGGGTCAGCGAGGTGCTCTGCCTGACATGTATGGGAAGTCTGTTCCATAGCATGGGCAGTCTCTGGGTTATGAACCTGACCCTCCAGCATGCTCTGTTAATTGTGGTAATGAGGTTGAAGTCTCTGGAGCGAATGGTGCAGAGGGACTGGGATTTCTTTAGATGTAGCATTTCTAACAGAGCTTGGTCAGACATGGCTTTGTAAGTCAAGCAGAGATTGCCTCTAAGCAGGCAATATGATACTGAGAATAGTTGGAGTTTTTTGAGTCTATCCATATAGGGCAAGTGTTTAAGGCCTAGGATCCTCTTTGTGAGGTACTTTTGCAGCCTCTCCAGTTGTTGCAGGTGTCTAGTGAGGTACATGCCAAATGGGGCATTGTACTCGATGATTGGCCTAATGACGGAAGAGTGGACAGAGACAATGACCTCTTTCTTCCTGGATGCAAAACCCTTAGTAATGAGATGTGCCACATAGAAGGACTTTCTAACCACAGTGGCAATGTGGTGATCAAAAGAGAGGTTGCTGTCAACCTGTGTTACCAGATCTCTTATAACGCCTTCTGTGTTCAGTGGACTACCATCAATGTGGTAATTCATGGGAACTGGGTTTTTCCCAAAAGGGATGACAACACATTTTTGGCATTGAGCTTAAGGCCATGGTTCTGACACCAATTGTTGGTCACAGTGAGGCAATTCTGTAGGATATCAACATCACTTGGGGAGTTAATAATAGTTCCCAACTTGCAATCATCTGCAAACTTTGTCAGCCACAGTCCCTTCATGTTGGCCTGGACTTCAGAGAAGTAGATACCAAACAGGAGAGGACCCAGGGCCAAACCCTGTGGGACTCCACTCATGACTAATCAGCAGTCTGACTTGGAGTTAGCTACTTTCACACTGTGGGCTCTATCTGTGAGCCGGTTTGCAACCCACCTAGTGATATAGGGGTTTATGCAAAGCTTAGTGAGTTTTTCTATGATTCTTGAGTGGGGAATGGTATCAAAAGCCTTGGCCAGATCAAAGTAGGCTGTATGAACCACCTTGCCTTCATCCACAGCTCTGGTGACTGAATCAAAGAAGTCAACCAAGTTGAGCAGGCATGATCTACCCTTCACAAAACCAAACTGTGTGGGATCCAGAGTTTGGAGAGTCCCTATATCCTTGTTTATTAGGTCCATGATGATGCGTTCCAGAGTTTTGCATATCAGACTCATCAGGCTAATTGGACGATAGTTCCCAGGGTCTGTAGTGGCTCCTCCTTTGTGGAGAGGGATAACTGTAGCAGGGTGCCGTTCACCAGAGACAAAGCCTGAGGTGAGGCTGTGATTGAGCAGGGCACACAGGTGAGGTGCCAGTTTACTCTGTAGTTCATGTAGAACACACCCAGCGATATTGTCAGGTCCCGTAGAAGCTGTATTCTTGGCCTTGGACAGTGCTGTTTTAACCTGTGCAGCAGTAATACTGGGTGCCTGCTAATCTACTGGTATTGTGATTGGTCCTTTGAGGGGGATAAAGTTGGCACTGAAACTGTCTGCCACTATACTGGCAATATATGTTGGCCCGATATAGGAGGTGCCATTGTGCAGTAGTTCAGAGCAAATCTGGGTATTGCCGTGGAGATTCTTTACATAACTATAGAAGGCCTTGTGGTTGTCTTTACTATCTGCTGCAATTCTGTTTTCATACCTAACTTTAGAGGATTTGATGAGGGATCTCAACTTTTTGTTGAGGCAGATAAGGGAGTTTTTCTAGTCTTGGGACTTCACCTTATTCCGCATCAGTTTCCTCCTTCTCTTGTAGAGTTTGTTTATGGCAGGAGACCACCAGATTGACTTCCTTTTTTGGAGGAGAGTGTCATAGTTCTATTGGGTATGGTGAGATCCATGCATTTGTGTACATGTTCGTACAGTGCATTGGTGTATGATTCTGCAGTCGCGCAACTATTCTCCATTTGCATGGGTGCTGTGAAGTTAGCCACCTCTGTTTTTAGAATCCCAAAGTTAGCTTTGGAGAAGTTTTTCATGGTGGTTACCTTTACTGGGGGGTGGGAGGGATGTGGCTTTCCAAGGTGATTACTTTGTGGTCGGATCTAACCAGGGAGGCGCTGACTATTGGTGTAGAGCAACAGTCGCCCATGTTAGTAATGACCAGGTCAAGGATGCTGCTACCTCTAGTGGGGGTAAGAACGAGCTGGTCCAGGGCATTGGAATTAATTAATGAACTCCAGGAAACGTTGTGCAAATGTATTGGTACATGAGTAGTTTACCCAGTTAATGGAGGAGTAGTTGAAGTCACCTAGTAATAGAGTGTTAGGTTGGATCTAGTAGCTCCAACCTAACACTAGAGTTTGATACACAAAGGATATATAATTCTTTACAAAACTCCAGCTAGCTGCGCTGGCATATGTTAAACATCTACTGCCCTACTTCTACTGGTATAGCTGGCAATACCTCATATTGTCACAATATAGTTGCCCCATATGTCTCAAACAGCCTTGCAGAAACTCCAAATGCTGTTTCTCAGAATATTAATATGTTACGTTTGTTAGATGTCATTAGACAATGTTACCTATACAGGCCTTTCAGTGCATTTAACATTTAAGGTCCACTTCATCTCTCCCTCCCTTCCCCATGACCTTTTCTACTCCATCTCCCTTTCCCTTTGACTATCTCTATGGAGACGTTCTTCAGCATCAGTTCAGGACAATATTCTCCATGCGAAGTATTATCACAGAAACAATGAGCAGCTGATCCCTATAATTTTTGTCTGTGCCACTTCTGTTCTGACCTTTCTGTTCAGGATGGACCCTTCCAATCTTCCTGACTTGATATTGTGTACTCATATCATGTTACCATTTTCTCTTCTGGTCTCTGTCTCTCTCTCCTCAAGAGGTCCAATTCCTCCAATCTTTGTGGTCACTGCCTTTCTCCTCTATCTGATGAACCCTTTTGAGGGCTTGCCTCAAGACTATTAGCAATCTGTTCTCCGGTTTCTTATATGACTAACAGAACTACGCACACTGCTCAGGGCATGATTTGACAAAGGTCCAGTGGAATGTTTGCATAAGCTCTTTGATTCTGAAGTTATTTACCTTAGAACTTGGATTCTTGTTGCTTACTCTGTTCTTGGTACAATATTCCTGGTGTTATCAACATCTCCCGGAGCCCTTTCCTTCTCTGCAACCATCAAAATGTTAAGCTGCCTTGCTGTTTTAAAGTGAAGAGGCTGTTTTACAGACTTGTAGAAACTCACTGTATTTAGTATATTTAGTCCCCTGTTTAAATCACTGTCTGCACAGTACTGGATGATTCACACGCACAGAAAAAGTAAAACTTCATTTCCACATGGCTTGTGGAAATTGATACAATGCTATGAACATGGCCTTCTAAATTAAACAACGAGACAGAACTTTCAGAAGATAATTCTCAACCATAAATTCATATTGGGGTGAGCAACAGTAACATAGCAGTAGTATCCATAATGAAATAATTCCTACAATTATTTCATTATGGATTTCTTTCCTTCTGCACTTTAATGTATGTCTGCTAATGTGTGCTATAATTAATCCTGTTGTTTGTTTCCCTGCTCTGACATCTGAAAGAAGAAGAAAGGTGATTTACTGAATATTGTGTGTTTTTGTATATTTCAAGCAACCACAACCACTTTACTATTACTGACTTTGATTAATAACACCCTCAACCAAACTATCTATTGTGGAAATGATGACCTTAACACACCTGCTTCTGTTGCTTTGTCTAAAATTGGTTTGATGCTTTTTTCTCTAATATGTACTCACCTCTCAAGGCCTGGGGCAGTATTTTTTTAACTTAAATTTGAACTGTTTTCTTCTCCATTGAACCATTCACTGCATTCTTAATGTCGCACTTGGATATTGGCTTTCTTTAACTGCTGATAACAGTCCCCCTTTAGTACAAATGGGAATGTTTTTTGGGATGGTAATCTAGTCATAATCTTCCCTGTTGTGTCTGCTTGAATATCATAGTATTGTTGTGTTCTTGGTTATTGGTGTATCAACATCTATCCACTGCTGTACTGACTTAATGGTACTAACTGTTCAAACCTTGCTGACTTCAGCTACTCGGAATATGTTTCTGCAGGATTTCGTTCTGATATCAACAACACAGACATGGAGAAGCATAAGTCTGCTTGATGTCATGGATTCTGCTTATCAAGACCTCTGTCATGCTGTGAGTTATTCAACTTTGCTTATTTTGTAGTATTGTTTCATTTTTTCACATTGTATAATTATTTTATCACTTTGTGGACTGTGTTAGGGAAAATTATAGTCACAGTTTCTTGCTTACTTACGCAGTATATACAATTTGCATTCATCCTTCTTCAGTTAAATCATAAGATCTATTTGGTCTCACAATCCGCCAAAATTTTAAACCCTTATTCATTTTTCAACACCAGAATTTAAGGTCTGTGATTTTAACTGGAAAGTACTTTAGTTACTAGATTTTTCTTTATCTTTAATTTACTCATCCTATTTAATTTCTGCTTTAATGTTTGTAGGTCTTTATTACTTTTAGCATTGTAATTTCTAGATTTTGCTATCGTTCAGTGGTTAAGCATTTCAAAAAAGACTGACTGACTTGATGTTTCTTGTAAATTAAAATGAAATCATTTAACTCCATGAAGTCTACCAACACAATAACTCGATACTATATAACAGGGATATTACATCTGTAACAGCTTATAATATCTGCAATACATGAACAACAAATGCCTAATGGAGAAGATAACTGGAATAAAGGTAGGACCACAACTTAGATAAAAATCCTCTGTTTTAATACAAAACGGTGAGCGCTTTCGCAATGATGACCATTGCTTCATCAGACAGTTCATTCAAGATAGAATAGCACACATATATTTTAATTCAAAACAGACTGACCAATCCCAACACTCAAAAAATTAATTACCATAATTACATCTCATTCAACTAAAATTAATTAGTAAAAGCCTAAAAAAAAACAAAGGCATATGTACATACATATCTAAAATACATACTAGTAATGCATGAATGCATGTGTTAATATAGCTTAACCCCACTATAATGGAAAAGTTGTGTAAATCTACCATTTCTTTATTTTTAAATTTATCTTAGCTTTCTAGATTTTAATACTGTAAATATTTCCTTAAACATCCAGGGACAGGGTGTCTATGGGAGCTTAGGGACTCAGCTGACTGCAATACTAGTAATGTGGTATATGTGGCTCATTGTGTAACATGTTTCCAATTTTATGTTGGCAAGACCAACCGTCACCTTAGGGAATGGATTACGGACCACTTATACTGTACCAGAAAAGGTCGAGCACAGTGCTCTAGCTAAGCCCACCCTTGCTAAGGGCAATGAACATATATTTTTATTTTAGGTCCTACATGTTCAGATTATTAACATTAGAACAGGGAACATAGTTAACACCACAGAGAATATGGAAGTGAGTTGGATTCTGAGACTGGGGGCACATAGAGGCTTAGGCCTAAATGATAATGCTCCCTTGAAACCAGTATTAAAATCTAGAAAGCTAAGATAAATTTAAAAATAAAGAAATGGTAGATTTATGCAAATTTTCCATTATAGTGGGGTTAAGCTATATTAACACATGCATTCATGCATTACTAGTATGTATTTTAGATATGTATGTACATATGCCTTTAATTTGTTTAGGCTTTTACTAATTCATTTTAGTTGAATGAGATGTAATTAGGGTAATTAATTTTTTGAGTGTTCATAGGTAGGTACTAGGCTATCTGCCCAAAGGCATTTATAAGCCTAGCCGGAATGTATTGGCTTTTGCCACCCCCTTAGATTAGTTCCCTGTGCCTCTGTCCATCAGAGCCATTGAAGTGATCCCCGGGGTAAACTTTCTGTTTCCCATCCACTCGTCAAGGTTTCTCTTGAAGAGTGTTAGCAAGAAGCTCTGCCTAATGTAGATTGGAATATTGTTCCAGAGCATGGGAAGTCTCTGGGACAGGAATCTATCCCTCCAGAATGTCCTATTTATTGTGGTGGTGAGGTTTAGATCCCTAGAGCATGTGGCTCGAGGGGATATGATTTTCTTTAGGTGGAGCATGTCCATCAATTCTGGGTTGGACATGGCCTTGTATGTCAGGCAAAGATCACCTCTGAGTAGGCGGTATGCAACCAAGTACAGCTGGAGTTTCTTCAGTCGAGTGGCATAGGGCATCTGTTTTAGGCCAGTGATCCTCTTGGTGAGGTACTTCTGTGGTCTTTCCAGCTGTTGCAGGTGTCTTGTAAGGTACCTCACAAATGGGGCGTTGTACTCTATGATTGGTCTGATGAGTGATGCGTAGAGGAGTACAATGACCTCTTTTGATCTGGATGCAAACACTTTTGTGATTAGGTGGGTCACACAGAAGGATTTTCTAACAACTTTGGCAATGTGATTATCAAAGGAGAGATTACTATCTACTTGGGTCCCCAGATCCCTTATTACATCTTCCGTATTTAGGGGGCAACCACCTATGTGGTAGTTTGTGGGTACTTTGTTTTTTCCAAAGGGGATGACTATGCACTTTTTGGCATTTAGCTTGAGGCCATGGTTCTGACACCAGGTATCTGTCTCAGTGAGACCCTTTTGCAGGATGTCTGTGTCAACCAGAGAGTCAATTATAGCCCCTAGTTTGCAGTCGTCTGTGAACTTGGTCAGCCATAGTCCTCCTGTGCTTGCCTGTACCTCTGAGAAGTATATGCCGAACAGGAGGGGTACTAGGACTGAGCCCTAGGGAATGCCACTAGTAACCAATTTAGTGTCAGATCTAGCTCCCACAGCTCTTACCATGTGTGTTCTGTCCATGAGCCAGTTGGCAATTCATCTCATGACGTAGGGGTTTATGTTCAGGCTGGTGAGCTTGTCTATAATACCAGAATGGGGAATGGTGTTGAAGGCCTTTGCGAGGTCTAGGTAGGCTGTGTGGACCACCTTTCCCTCGTCTATAGCCTTGGTAACTGTCTCAAAGAAGTCCACCAGATTTAGGAGGCATGATCTGCCCTTAACAAAACCAAACTGGGTAGGGTCCAGTGTTTGGAGGTTCCCAATGTCCCTGTTAATGAGATCCATGATGATGCACTCCATAGCCTTGCAGACCAAGCTAGTCAGGCTTATAGGGCGATAGTTCCTGGGGTCTGTTGTGGCTCCACCTTTGTGGAGCAGAATAACCATTGCTGTGCGCCACTCTATGGGCACATAGCCTGTGGAGAGGCTGGGTTTGAACAGTGTGTTTAGGTGAGGGGTTAGTTCATCTTTGAGGTCATGTAGGACACAGCCTGTGACACCGTCCATTGATGCTGTGTTTTTGGTTTTAGAGAGGGCTGTTTTAACCTGAGTGTCAGTGATTTCAGGGGCACTACATTCTTCTGGTATGGTTATGGGCCCTTTTGGGGGTGAGAGGGGGTGAAATTTGCACTGAACCTGTCTGTCAGGATGTTGGCAATATCGATCGGTTCAGTGTATTTTGTGCCATTCTGCACTAACTCCAAGCAGACCTGAGAATTGCCACTTAGATTCTTGACATAGCTAAAGAATGCCTTTGGAGTGGTCAATCTGTTTTGAATTAAAGTATATGTGTGATAGTCTATCTTAAATCAACTGTCTGATGAAGCAATGGTCACCATTGTGAAAGTGCTCACCATTTTGTATTAAAACAGAGAATTTTTATCTAAGTTGTGATCCTGCCTTTATTCCAGTTATCTTCTCCATTGGGCATTTGTTGTTCGTGTATTGCATATACTTTGGGCTGGTTGGAATTGTTTAGATTATGATATCTGTAACAGTTGCAATATATCCTACAAATTCTGTAGCAGGTGTTGCCCTGTTTGACGATCAGTCTCTGACCACTGGTCGGAAAGAATGAAATACCATGAACAAATTATTTCATTGAAGGCAGCCCTCAGATGACGGATCTACTTCAGATGACTGACAAACCAAAAGACTGAATCCCTGAAGACTGAAACTTCAAAATACTGAACACATTTTTAATGCAGGGGCAAGCCCTCCTCCACCCCTCACATGGGGGGGGGGGCTGCACCCCCACAATCCCTGCTAACTATATATACCAAGTCCAAGATGGCACAACAGTGACGAAGGGGCAAATTCATCATTCAGTATTTTGAATTTTCAGTCTTTTGTGATTCAGTCTTTTGGTTTTAAAGTCTTCTGAAGTAGACTCATTTTGTTATATTAGCTTGTGACCTACATTTATTTTCATTAGTAATTAGGATAAAATTTAAAATACATGATCAGGGAAGCAACTTGATAAAGCTTTGCAGCTACAAGATCTGGGGTCACAGAGCATGCGTCTCAACCTGCAGACATTGAAATTCTGTACAAAGGCTCTTGAAAAGTAAGTTCATCTGGTCAAATATCTGGACAACTAATTAGCATAAAATTGTATATCTATTTGTGAAACTCCTCCCCCTCCCAGTTTGCACTGGCATGCATTTTTGGAAGGAAAGCACAAACATCTGTCACTATTTAGTGACTGCAATCAATAGCAGCTTGCTAGTAAAACACAACTTTTGCTAGAAACAAATCAAAATATGTGACAAATCAAGGTATTCAGGCACTGCAGTAAAGAGTGAATGTCACATTGCTAAATGCATTCAGCCAACAAGCAATGCAACCAATAAAATGCCACCAACCACACTCATCTAGCATAGTAAAAAAAGTTTCATTCTCTTGGTATTATGACCACCTACCAAGGCTTTGGCACCAAACATTTGTCTGTGTTAGACCTTTCTGAAGGGTGCTATCTTTTTTGGGGAGAAGAATTCAGTGACTGCTCCCGGTTTGCAATCATATGTGATCTTGGTCAGCCAGAGACCTTTAACATTGGCTTTGACCTCTGAGAAGTAGATGCCAAAGAGGAGCAGACTCAGCATATAGCCCTGAGGGACTCCATTGGTGACCAGCCTCTTGGTAGCAGAGGCATTGCTTATTGTAATGTTTTCGGTCTAGGCAATGAGCCATCTAGCTATCCAGTTGTGATAATCTAGGATGGTCTTCGAGTAAGAATGTTGCCTAGGACATGTAGGATTTTTCCCATTTGCACAGTAATCAGAATCAGCTAGAAGAGATGTTAACATGTTTTGTTAGCCATTGAGTTGCATAATTGTCCTATTATTTGTAAAAAAAAAATGAAGCTTCTTCACACCTGACAATGTGGTAGAACAAATGAACATATTAAAAGCAAATCTTAGTATATCTGTCTTTCTCTGAGGTCTTCATTCTATTCAGCAAAATGCAATGTGGTGAAGAGCGCATTTTTTTTAGATTACCACAATGTCCTTCTTTAATATGTGATGCTCTCAGACATTCCCCAGACAAGCCTGTCTACATTTGTGCCATGATTCTCCATCCTGCCATGTAACACAGTCCATTCAGCTGCATCACAGTGAGAAGTGTGTTGTTTACCAGCAGGACCAGACCTCTGCAAATCCAACACTTACATGCTATCACAGAGGTACTCTCACACTATAATTGTGTGATCAGAAAGGTTCCTGTTTTCTGTGTATTCTTTTTATTTATGCAGCCTTCACTCAGCCTAGCTGACAGAACTCATGTCCATATCCCTATGTTATGCCCTGTTTAGTTATTACAATTCCTTCAGTGACCTTGCAGTGCAGAGAGATAAAGACTTTACTGTGCCCCATATGACGAGTGTTAACTAGTGGAATGGGTGCTTGGGAGGTCATGGGGAGCATGGATGTAAGTTGCCAGTGTTGTCTCACCCAAACTGGGAGGGAGGGGGAGGCAAACCTAGGCTTACTGCAATAAGCAAAGTATGAGCTGGTAAGCTTTGTGCTGTATAAGCAGTGTACCTTTTAGTCAGGAGGTTGTGCATGCACATCCCAAGGCAAGCAATAGCAAAGCCGGCACTACAAAGTAATGGAGTTAGGCATACTCCTAAGTGGCATTAGCATTACAATGCTCCATCAGCATCAAACACCTCATCTGGACTAGACATGGCATAGTTTGAGCCCAAAGGAGGCCGAGGAGGGTCTGGTACTCCTGGACAATGAGGAGAAGAGCTGGTGGTAGCTGATGGTCAGCTATGGGGAGGTGAAAATAGGATTTACAATACCAGTCACTCGCTTCTTTTCAGCTTATAGGCAGTTGTGACTTTAGTTTTCATCGGTGGCCTGCAAGTACACTGAGCAATGCACCTTAACCATAGGTGTAGAATCATTTCACTTTGGGCACATAAACAGTAAGTGTGTCTGCAATTTGTCATGAAAACAAAGTGTGGAAAAAACTGCCCATGGGGTTCAGGGGGTGAGGTCCACTTTGTTCATTAATGGGGTGAGAATGAGTCAAGCAGAGTAGAGTAAGTTCATAACCTTTGATGTATAAAAGAGAGGACCAGCACATTAAAATAAAAGTCCATGCAATTATCTCTGAATGAAGTGAATGAGGGAGAAGAGTGCTTTGTGGTGAACTAAAGTGCTAAGAAAATAAAATGGGACTCAACATTTCCATAATTCTACAGTACACAGAGACATCATTCATTAAATGGTGGAGGGGGGGTTAAAGTCAACATGAGGTGAAGGAAGGAAGCAAGGGGTGCAAAAAAGTAGCATATGCTTAACATAAGGGTAGCAGAGAAGGGGGGGGTGTCATCTCAACCCCCAAAGGTCTAACAACTAATATCAGATAACTTTTTGATAATGACTGCAGACTGTCTGGCAAATATTTTGTAATGAATAAGCTTAACGGCACTTTTTCTGAACCACAATAAATAATCCAAAACAATCAAAAACAACAAAATCAGGAAGACAGATGTGGACATTAATGAAACACTTCACTAGAACAAAGCAACAGTAATGCCCTGTATAGTGTTTTTTTTTTTTTTTACATTTTAGTATTCAACAAGACAAAGAGCTCATAAAATGTTAAGCAGAAGTGGGCCTTTCCAAGTGTAGATACAGGGATATTTCTCTGAAGGACTGAACGATGGGAAACATTGATCAACTTTAAATGCTTAAAGATCAACTGCAACTGAATGCTTACCTTTTAAAAAATAGATATTTTACTCTGTTTCCATCCTCAAGGTGTCCCAGTTGCA
Organism: Protopterus annectens; assembly: GCF_019279795.1. Classification (NCBI taxonomy): domain Eukaryota; kingdom Metazoa; phylum Chordata; order Ceratodontiformes; family Protopteridae; genus Protopterus; species Protopterus annectens. The sequence continues at coordinate 700,060,158 of NC_056739.1, forward strand.
GACAACCTTGCTGGCTGGTGAAAATGAGATTCTGTGGTAGAAAAAGACTGCTGCTGGCCTTATGATCAGCTAAGGCACAAATAGCTTGTTCTGGGATTCGCATCGATACTTGATGATGCAAATGAGTGGAATAGCTTTTCCTCTCCACTGAACAAAAAGAGTTGTCATTTTGAACTTCAGCATGAGGAATTAGTACAAGCAGCACCAGAAAAGTAATGTTTTATTGAAAATTCAACCAATACAAAGGTGTGGTACCAGTAATCAGAAAATAGAAAAAAATGCACCATGGAGGTATCAGCAATAAAATCCACTTTCATTGTAAAAATTTAGCACTTTTGTCCCTCCACAATGGGGACTTCATCAGAATGCTAAAATCTTCCCTCCAGTCCTTTAAATAACATGGTGATGTCAGTAATTGGTAAAGTACTGACCAATAATACACTAACATAAATCTCTTTGCCTGGTTACAGTAATTAATGTGGTATCAAAATTTCAAACGTCTGAGTATATCACATGTTGCTATTTAAACTCATAAAAACTGAAAATTAATACATTGTTCTTTTCCATACCACCGTTAATATAAAAGCAGTTTTCCTACAATTTATCTGTTTTCTCTTTCAGCACTGGGGCTATTGACAAAGATTCATCCAGACCTGGCGGTATGGTTGCTGCAAGCCTCAGCTGCCATTGCAATTCTTTTTTAACCAATAGGTTCTTTCAATCCCCCCCTCCTTCTGAAATCTATTTCTATTGTTTCCAATATTCCAAATCTGAATTTAACAAAACTTTTACATAGGAGAGAATGCCTGGATAAAGCATTATTTTCTTTTTTGTTCTTAATCTCATACGTGTGTTTGTGTATTCTGTTTTTCAAGGATCGTTCAGTTTTTTTCTACATAATATGCTTTGCAGGATTCACATATGGCCAAATAAATTACCCTAGATGTAAGGCAGTTCCCTTTCTTAAATATGACTTTACTTTTCATAATGTTTTCCAGAATAATAGTTGTCTCACTGTTTATAAAACGACACTGCCTACAACTATCACAAGGTCATTGCTTGTCATCACCTTTTTCTCAAGCAATGCCTTTACATTTCTTCCTACTCTGTTAATAAAAATGGGTTCTTCTCCCACCATTTTCTGATGTCCCGATTCACCCTAGAAATATTCCAATTCTTTTTAGTAATATTCTTGATACCACCTGAAAAGGAACTATATTCTATGACACATGCCTTTTCATAATTTTTATGCTGTATAATAGTTTTGCAGTTATTCTGGTTTGAGGGGGCCCATCCCAGCACTCAATTTTTACAATAAAAGTGGATTTTATTGCTGATACCTCCGTGGTGCATTTTTTCTATTTTCTTTTTATTAAAAATTTTAAAAAAAACTTGTATTGAAACACTGCTGAATCAATGCATATTTCCCTCGTTCATCCCAGTGATATTTATGGCCTAGCAATTCCATGCCAAGGAAATGAAAATGGATGGACACATGCAAAGTGAACTTTAAAGCCTAGCATTGCTAACTGATCATAATTCTCAGTGATTCACCTGAAAAAATAAAACATTTTTACAGAGACAGGGCAGAAATATAAGGCCAAGCCATTGTCATTGTGCAAAATCAAGGACATTTGAGAGGTATGGTTGTACTCACTGACATCATGAAGCTATACATGGGCTATTTACTCCCAGCTCAGCAGCTGACAGTAAACTAGAAATGACTGAGGAGACATTTAATTATTTTAAAGTTATTTCTGTTTTAAAAACAGCTACCATAAACACTTCAAAAACATAGCTAGGGAACACTTAGAAAGGTACGAGTGTATCACGGACAACATCCCATTATTTTATTTTAAGATAGCCCTTAGAAGAATTCCTTAAATTCCTGAAACACAGTAGTTATTAGGTAATTGTAGAAACAACCAAGTGAAGCTGAGATGGGACATATCAGAAGGTTCTCATAAGCAGTGTTAAACTACAGAAAAGACAGCATGTGGAGTGATACAGGAACTGATGGAACTGTCTTCTTTGGTATGCTCATAAGAAAGACTGGCCAAAGAAAGCAGAGCTGGCTGTATGTGTATTTGGCAATAACACAATTTTGTATAGGGTGCACAGGGTGACTTTCTGTGTCTGGAGGTAAGCCCTCAAGAATTATAATCCATTACATGCAAAGTGGTATAACTACAGAGGTATGCAACAGCATGACAAAGTACTGCATAGAAGGTGCTAAACATGAACATATCAGAAAGGGATACTGTTTTTAATCACTATTTGTTATATATTGTTTCTTCATTTCGTTGTTGCACACAATCTGAATGTAACCATCTAATTACAACACCATTAGGTCCAAGGAACAGAGAGTGATTGTGGGTGTCTGTTATGTTGTTCTGATGACTGTAAAAGTGATCTGCAGTATGACAGAACTACAAGTGTGAAATTTGCAGATTTATAAGGCCTTAACTATGCCTCAGATGATCAGAATTTGAGTACCATTTCAGGTCACTGGAAGGGACTGCTGAGGGGTAGAAATGAGCAGATAATGCCAACTCGCAAATCCCTGGGGAAGGGAGGCAGCAAGACCCACTAAACTGGTGAGTCTAGCTAGCAAACCGGAGCACTGCAGGACAAAGTTATGTAATAGTGGCTACACTCTGCACGTAAGCCAGAAGTCATGGTATGTGGAGAGCCATCGCCCTTCTAGGCAACATCATGGGATACCTGTTAGCCTCTAATGAGAGGAGTAAGACTGTACAGGAAGAGACCTCTCCTAACTACAGCAAGCTCAGTATATAATATGCCTACAGTACATTTATTGACAATAATGTACATTTATTCTAGATTTTGTTAGTGACATCTAGGTGGAAGATCCTATGTTCTTTTTGCTGTAATATTAGTAAGCTCAATTTGTGAGACGCAGCCATATACTTAGAGACAGCATCCTGATGGCAGCATCCAGAAGACTTGCATACAATCAAGGTCATGCACAATTTAGGTAATGATTAGATGCGAATGATACTGTATACTTGCAAAAAATGTTCTTCAGCTGGCTCCAAACATCTGATGGGTTTACAACGACTTAGTAATTAATAATTTTACTCTCCTACTATTTCTAGCACAGAAAGCTACCACATAATTTAAATAGAAGGAATCAGTAAAAACAGCTTGGAAATATAAACATGCTGCAGTTCAAAGACTGCAGTACATTAAAACAGTAGGCAGAGATGCTTTATGAGGGAGACATGTTACGGTACAGAACTGGTACTGGTGCGACCGATTGTCCTTCCTCCCCACCTTGATGCAGAAGCTCACAGAGGGTCAGCATTATCCTGAGAAACATAGATTTTCACAAAGATCATCTAAGTGTCTTATAAAATGTAATTTCTGAATCCCAATGCACCTACATCCACTGCCTCACTCTGTTTACTGACTGATAACTATTGGTGCCCTCAATTATGGGAGGAGTGTCAGTGACTGCAGAGAAAGTGTAGGTATGCAGGCAAACATGGAATGTATTCTTAAAAGAGTGGGTTGTTATATGGTCCCAGTCTTAATCCAGGATAGGTGAGTGTCAGATCCTAGGAAACTTCCTTTGGACAAAAGCCAAACCTGTACAGCAGACACAGTTAACACTTAGGAGAAAAGGGAGGAATAACATCAGCTCAGAGTTACAGATTGCAAAATGCAAGATTGTTCTTCAAAACCACAGGCAATGAATCATTTCAAGTAGTCAGCTTGTGAAGCCTTTACTTTACAATTTATTGATACAATTAAGAAATACACAACAAAAGTAATTTTATTTTTAACATTTATAGTTATTAACTACAAGTGGGAACTGAGACAGTGCTTTTATTACGTATGGATCATTTTTGTTAACATAAACAATGTTGATCAAACAAATGACATTATACTGACATATAAGAGCAAATTACTTCCAACAAAAGTTTCAAAGCATCAGTGACAAAACCTGGGTAAACAGAAAGTATAATGAGAAAAGACAGGTACATAGCTTTATTTATGTTTATATGTCAGGAACTCAAATTACAACAGTTTCTCCATGGAATATGAAAATTTAACAAAAGCAATTTAAAAGTACACTCAGTCTTCATTAACAAATGTTGCAGGTGTTATACATTCACAAGAAATATTAGCAGAGGCAGGAAAAAGAGCTTTAGTTCAAAAGTTTCATTACAGGATATTTAGTACATGGACAATAATCCTCTCTGCACCCCAGGACTACTCTATGATACCATTTAATGTCATTTTTCTAAAATAACCAGACTCTGTCCTGGAAACCATCCGGTAGTTAGCTTAGAGGATTATGGCTCTGAGATGTTAAATATCTTGCTTCCTGTGCTTGGGGTACAGGCTTTGATTCCTTCCACCTAGATCTGCCTGTTGTGTGACTCTAAGCATGTCACTTAAAAATACGGTGCTCTAGGGTTGTCTCTGAAAAGGGGCAGCTGTGTCCAGTGGGCTTATCCAGTTAACAAACAGGTAAAAAGAAAAAATAATAAATATTCAAGTTCTAATGTGAAAAGCAAAAACTGTAGCCATATGAACACCCAAGCCTTACAGGCAATAAAGACAACAAAATAAAATTTCAATAAGCATGAAGAAAGATTATTACAACAAGTAGAGCAGAGAGAAGTGAATAAGACCAAATGCAGCAGTATGCACAACTCAATGGGAAAACAGTGACATTTCAGAAAAAGCTGAAATTATGGTGACAAACACACATGATAATCAACATCAAATGCATGCAGCATTAACACCAGATGCAGTCTAAATAAGTATCTATTACAGTTGCCACCTTTTCAAATGGCCAAAGTGGGACAATTGTGGTACAGACATCAGATTTTGCGGACCAAAACATACCCATGGCCAGTACAAAGGACAGAACATAACAACATATAACCAATGCAACAGCAATTCTAGGTCTGTTAGACACTTCATATAACTATTTTGTCACGTAGCTGTCATAGCCAATGTACATCGTCTTACAAACTGTCATGCTGTAACTGTAACTTTGGGGAATTGTCATTTACTGGGCTTGTGACAAATGCTTCAAATATTCCAACTTAAAGGAAGTTGTAAGATTTGCTATTTCAAGGGTTACAGCACTTCCACAGCTTTGCAAGTAGAGTGGCTAATGCTGGCCTCAGGGTGTGGCTTCTGCAAAGAATTTAAATGGGTCTCCATGTCAAATCCAGTCCATCTAGTCACTAATCCCCATGTGGTGACCATGAACATACAAGTGTTCTTGCCTGAATAGTCAAATGAGACATTTCTTCTTCAAATGGTTGTGAATAAAATGTGTGCCACTTAATGGTGTAAGGAAGGCAACAACACAATGGAGACAAAAGCATCTGAATCTCATGTAGTATGGATGAACACTCTTCAGAGGTAAAAAACAGTGTGTCCTTCAGCTGAGACTAAGACATTCTCTGTATCTGTATAGTATGAATGTATTACTCCTGTTTATTACTGTGAAACATTTCTAGTTACATAATTATATCACTCATTTCTCCTCTGTCTTTAAAGTAGCAGAATGTAATGAAAATCAGGGTTGACTGCAGCCATTCAGCACTGCCAGTCACACTAGTTCTGAAAAAAATGTCACAGAATGAGCTTTCTAGTCCAAAAAGAGCCATGTGAAACAATAACCACTCACAGTTTTGAGGTCGAAGAATTTCATTTCAGCTGCTCAAGTTTTCTTTTCAGCTTTGCCAGCATTTTCTGTACCTGAATAACGAACAATAAACCTCTGTTAATAATTCCAAGATGGATGGCCAACAACTACATCAAAACCTTCCTTTAAGATCTGAGGCTTTAATTTCAAGTTTATATTTCATTATATTTTGGTATATAAATTATTTGTTCCATATTAACATCATATTGATTCACTATATTCTGTTATCGGCATATAATACCTGTGACTCTCAAAGAAAAAGTATAGTTCCCCTTTTCATGCCAGAACACAAATTACTTTATTTTGTATTCATGTCAATAGATCCACAGTAGTTCAGTTGATCACAAATCCACCAAAAAATATTAGCCAAAAGCAGTTTTGGCAAAAATATGTAAAAAGAAAAACTTTTTTTGGAATGGAGCAAGCCCCTCAGAATCTTCCATGTAGTGGGACAGCCCCCACACCTCCTGAATGTAAATATACCTACTTTGATGCTGCACAATGGTGAAGAAAAAGGGAATACTCCACTATCACTAAACATGCTTTCAGTTAAACTTTTTCAGCCAATTTGCACTCGATGGAACTACCTTCACTAGAATGACACAATCCCCCCTTTCTCCCATACTAACTCTAGAGCAATTCCCTCCTCATATCAAATATTTTAATCCCCTTCTCAATGTTGAATGTAACAATTCTTGTCTTCTGCTTCTCATATGTTCATAGGTAAATTCTAGGCTAGCTGCCCTTGTGGGTCATTTTAAGTCTAGCCAATTTCCCTTTTTATGTTCGATTTAACCTATCCAATTTGGTTAGAGATAGACCTTACCCCATCCCATGGTTGACAGCTATACATTACCCCTGATTAGAATAACTGGGATCATACCATAGGTAATTTGAGGGGACCCATGCAAGGAGCTGCCTTTGTCCATTAGTAGTAACGGAGGCAGTCCTGGGGTAACTCTTCTATGTCCCATACATATATCCAAGTTATGCTTGAATATGTACAGGGATGAACTCTGTTTTATGTGAATGGGGAGTCAGTTCCAAACCAGGGGTATCCTCAGTGAGATATACTTGTCCCTCCAAACCATTCTGTTGATGTTGCTGAAGAGGTTTAGATCCATAGACCAAGTACTTCTGATTCCATTTGTCTTTATGATGTGCAGTAAATCCATCAGTATTGGGTTGGAGGATGCCTTGTGTGCCAGACACAGGTCACCTCATAGCATGTACTTCATGCATCTCTTCTAACCCATCTGAATACAGTCTCTCCCTGCCAGTATAGAACCCTCATGCCTCAATCACAAGACAATACTCCAATTCACAAATCACGGGGAGCTCCAAGAAGCAAAGGAATGGGTGGGGCTAATCAGAATGGGCTTGGATTCTATTACAGCAGGTCAGTAACCCATACTTGTGATGGGTATCTTTCACTATCATTCACAGACTGCCTCAGTATGTATCTGCTCATTATACCCACTTTACTGGCTATATACACCTCAGATGCATGCCTGCAATCAAGAAGTCCAGTCTTTAGTAAAATGTAGCCCTAGGGAAATTACTCTGTGGACTCCCCAGATGTACAGTAGTCCCCTCCACCTCCCCAATGCCCCTCTTTTTTTCTTCAGATCCTGGGCCCACAACATCAAGATAGATGACTTTTTTCTTGTTTTTTCACACTTTGTTTTACTTCATAGCTTTACCCATATGTCTTAATTTTTAGATCAAGACTCTACTGTAATAATTTTGGAGGAAGGAACTGAATTAAACCAGGGATTTGGGGTTCACTATTCCTCAGAAGTCATAAGTTTCTAGATACTCTGAGATGTGTCTTAGAGCTTTTGTATAACCTTTTGATCTAATGAGGGCCAGTACAAAAAAAGTGTTAAGTAAAGTAAGAAATTGACCCTTATTTGTTCCTCTGAGGAAAAAATGTCCTGTCTAAATCTTAACGTTGAACGCTAACAAAACAGTATTTCCATAATAAACTGAGCAGAGAAATGTTTGCAAAGATATATAAATTATATTTGGGAAAAGTGTCTGCCTTCCTACCCCTCCCAAAAAGATGGTTATCTTCTGTATACCCCTCTGGTGTTAGACTGGGATGAATGTAAAAGCATAAATGGCCATTGGCTACAGACCTATGTCATGCAGCCAAGGGCCTGGGGAAAGACACCAAAGCACATTAATAGAACTAATAAAAACTATCATCCATGTCCAGTGGAACTACCACATTAACACATTTCCTATGCCCAACAGAAAGTAACAACTGTTTTGTTTAGTATAACAACTTCCCTTCATCATGTCCATTGCAGCAATTGTCCTTGTAACGTGGGACATAATGAATTAGTTGCTGAATGGAACTACTTTGTTATGTCTGCAAGAAAAAAATTCACCTTGCAATTAAAGGCTAAGAGGTGAAGTTCTTGAAAAGCACTTCAAGAACACATGCAATGGAGTTATGATGTGATAACTGATTATAATTCATTCATTTGTCATACGTGAGGCTTTTATGTGCAGTAGTCAATTGGAAATAATATATACCTTGTGGTATGATGCACAACTGAAAATATTCAAGAACACATTGTAAATGTTAATACTGCATACAATGGAACTATAATCTCAGGAAGACTTACATCACTGTGTATTTCCTGAAAAAACAGAAGTCTGTAATAGCAGATTAACATGTTTTCAGTCTAACACTAGAGGAAAAAACAGTTTGCATAAATAAAATAAATGACGGATGAAATGGGGTGATATTTTGAATAGATCCTCAAAGACATATGTTATTACTAAAGCACACCATGGTGGGACAGTAATACAGTAAATGTGCACAGTGAAGTACATACTTTAAAGTGATTTTGTAGCTATGATCACTACTACAGAGCTCTAAAAGCACTCAATAGCACACCACCTATATTGTAGTCCATCACCAACTTGTATTTCTTTCTGCATAGGTATTTGGCATGCCACTTGCTGGAAGATTTAAAGTTTTTTTTTTGTAATAACTGTCATCTGGTTATATCAACTAAGTGAGAAATAGTTTGCTAAAGAATTCCTTTTTCAATTTTACAGTTTTTCTTTAGTCGCGTAAGAGGTTTTAATTCTGTGTGTTTGTTATGTGGACTTTCTTACCCAAGAACATTGCTGTTAGGATGTTACTAAGTAATTTTTGAGAATAAAATATCTGTACCATCTATTACAGATGTATAAATTCCCTTCCTGTATCTTCAATAATAAGCTTCTCCTTTATTGAAACACAATGACATCATTCGTGATCTTCAATACTGCACTTGTCCTGCCTTTTACCTAGTGTACAAAAAAATGCTTCCTAATATAAGACAGTGTAGGTACTGCTGAAGAAGCAGAAACACATTACACAGAAAAAAATAACAGCTGACGAGAAAAACAATAGCAACAATATCACTGTTAGACTCTGTGGAAACAGTGTAGTTAGCATGTTAAATCTGTAGCTACAAATGATTTAGACTTAACTTCCTTACCTGTCAAAAGCAGATTATAAGAAGCATGAGTCATACTAATTGTCTGTTATCTAGCTCTGTTTGCCACCCACCCTCACTTACACAACTGCTTTCCTATGGTGAGTGGGGGGGGGACTTTGTCATAAACACAAAAGATCTGTGAAAAATAAAAAATTTTCTTAAAACAAGTAATTTAGTTATTCCATTATATACCTGTCAGTATAATATGACTAAAGTAGAAGGACTTACTGAAACATCTGTATAAGATCACATGATGTGCTCTATGACAAAGGTACAGGCACTACCTGTTTTATAAATTAAAAGCTAGACCACTGAATAAACAAGCATTATATTCTGTGACAAATAAAAGTTATCTAAAATGTATTTATTTGTTTATTGTCTGAATGGGTAGCTGCCCGTTTTCATCAGAGGCCTGGGAAGAAAAGCTCCAAAGTATTTCAAAAACATTTTAAGAATAATTTTACAAGCTTCAAAATAGTACAAAAAACATCTGCAGTTTAAATAATTATACCAAATTAGACATAATGTGACAACAAGGGGTAAAAATAAATACACCTGATATGACAATAATTTAATATTTAGAGAAATTTTAGCTAGCTTAGATAAATTAAAATTTAATTTAGTATAATACAATCAGAAATTGTAATGTGAAGTGAGAGGGGAAAAAACATGGTTATGGCACACATAGAGAGTCAGGGGAGAGAAATTGATTGAAGTAATGAAGTGAGCAAAGAAGGGAAGGTAAGGCAATATAAGGTATGAATGGGTACTTGTCCGTAATTAGGAATATAGTTTAACCTGGGGTTGACACAGACAGATTTTATCTAGGAAGGTTTCAACGTGGTTTTAAAGGACTGGAGGGATGGTACTGACCTGATGGTTTTAGATAAGGAATTCCAGGCCTTAGCAACATGGTATGAAATTTATTCAGTTATTAGCCTGTTTTATCTCTTATGATGAACAGGTCAAGGCCTAATTTTTTTCCTATTTTTCGATCAAACAGCCTAGCATAGGGAAGTTTTTGGTACAAAATAACTTTGTATAAGCTTCTGTTAAAATTTGTAAACCCATACTACTTTGCAGAAATTGGAAATCAAATTTTCCTTGTAGTTGTTGCAACATTTAAAGTTTCATAATAGATAATGTGCTGAAATATTAATCTCAGTAATACTGCATTGTTTAGGAATTGCTACAGTGAAACCTCTTGATCTTTTACAAAATGTCTCATGTGATCTATGTCATACTTTGGTCAGTGAGCACTTGTCTACATTGGAGATACCAACAGAAAATGTAATGACACAAGCAGTAAAGCAGGAATGTAAAGAAAAAAACTCCACAGTTTTTTGGTTCAACATTTTCTCACATATCAAATATTAGAGCTAGAATTGTGTGACGCATAACCAATTCAAACTGATAACAGTTTGTTACCACATCAGCTCCTTCATTTTGCAGTTTGATACCCTATGCCTTAATGGATTAAACAATGAATTTGCTGGAAATTTGTAAAAATTTAATTGACTAAATGAGCTTTTCTTGTTATTTGTTTTACATCTGTCTGCCTTCGGTCCCTCCCCCCCTCTCTCTCTCTCTAAATATATATATATATATATATATATATATATATATATATATATATATATATATATATATATATATATACTTACTGTCATTCTTTTACATTTTTTATAATTCACCTTAAAGGTGGTAAGGTTGAGAAAGCAGGATTTTAGTTTCTTTTAAGGATTTTTATTGACATTTTTCACCACATATGGAACATCAATCGGAGAAAATAACACTGTGCTCCTCCTTTATCTCTCTCCCGAGTCATACCAGACTTTTGTTCTGTTTATATTCAAGAAACCCTCTTAAAAGTTCATGATTCATTTGGATTAAAGATGTACAAGAGAATACCATAACTGCAGAATAATATCGCTTTGAATACTAATACCTGCGCAGACATCATGACAAAGGCAGAGATGTAAGTACAATGGATATTACCAAATATCTCACATATGGTCAACAGTACACAAACCTTTAATTTACTGGAAGAAAAAATGGGCATGAATAAAGATAACTACTAAAATTCTGTTTAAGGGGCTTAAGACTGACATCAACAGGTACTTCACAACTTCAGCTCAGGTGTCATTAAAGAAAACAGTGGCAAGTTATAAGAAGGATTATAGCAAGTAAGGAAGCATTAGAATGGGACACAAATTGGGCCTAAATGATATCTTAAAAAACTGAGCATCTAGAACTGGTGTTTACCTATGAGGAGTGATTCATGAAACACAGATATAGAAGAATGGTAAGAAATCTCATATGTAAACTGGTTATTTAAGCAAAAAAGAAATACATTTCTGTTAAGGATATTTATTCAAAATGTCTTCTTCTACAGTATCATGATAGATTAGTTTGCATTACATCCCGTGATAGGTTTGTTAACTTTAAGTAGTCCACCCTTCCCTTTACCTTTCCTTCTTGTCATTGTGCTTGTTCACTGTCTGTGCTTCTGCAGCCTTCGATCCCCTCCAGCGCTCTATCAGTTCTCTGTTCTCATATTCAGTCTTCTGCATTCGCCCTTCCAGTGAGCTATATGTTAGTTGTAGCATGCTATGCTCATCTTGCAGGAGCTGGTAGTTATGTTGCATCTCTTCAAGCTCTTTTTTCAAGTGTATCGCATCTTCTAGATACAGCAGCAATGTCTGCTTTGTACCTAGAAATCCTAAAGACATAAGAAATGTGAATTAACTTTCTGTAACACAAAAGTACAATGAAGATGTAACCAAATGTCACCCAAAATAATACTACAATCATTTCAGATATTTCCAGAACAGATGTCAGTTATTTATTTTCATTTGATAACCACTTAAGGTGGTGAATTTGAAACGAACCCTCTTCAGCCTGAAACAGGAAAAAGATAAAACAGAAGTGAAAAGAAGAGTAACAATGAAACACGTAGTTTTGTCAAAAATTCAGAATGCATGAAGGTTAATATCTTAGCATACTAACATTTTCAATGTGAGAATTCAATTTATTTATACTAGTTTACCTGGTGGGGAAGAAAAAGAACATGTCATCACATCTGAACTTGTGGAGCAAATGCTCAATTCTGCAGTAAAATCGGAAGACTATACATATCTCTAGTACATGCATGGGTGCATTTTGTCAGTAAACAGCTGTTAAGGAAAATGCCTTGCTTGCTGTGACACATCTAGTTAGAGAGAAGAGGGGATATCCACCTAGTTAGGGAGAAGAGGGAATATCCACCTAGTTAGGGAGAAGAGGGAATATCCTGAGAATCAGCATGGAAACAAAGGGGTAATTGTACAGAGATTGAATGGAACACATTTTGGAAATAAGGTGACATACAAATATTGGAAAATAAAATTAAAAAGAATTTCATGACATGAGAAGCCAGCCAGTTTCAGAGAAAGATTATTTTAGAACTGAGAAGAATAGGGCATTTGTGATTTAATCCATGTGTACATTAAGGGTGCTACTAGTGCATGCAAGAGTGATAATCAACGTACAACTGGAATAAAGTTATTTGTTATTTTTGTAACCATATAAATAACAGTGTACTTCAACAGGTGTTCCATGGCTTTGTATACACAACCACAAAAGCAATAATAAATATCTGCATTAGCCACACAACAGACACAATCCAGTTGTCTCCTGATAGCAGATATCAACATAATTTCATGTCTTCAATCATAATCCTTACCATCCTATTCTAATTCCCCCAAATTTCTATTTCATTACTTTACACAGACCTCTTCCTGCACACTTGGCTCTTAATTACCTAATACCTTTTTTAGCTATCTTTATGTCCCTTTTCTTTCATTCTGACATCCATGCCATTGCCCCATGCCCTTGTTGTGTCAGCTGGCACTCCAATCAACCCCTGGTTCAATGCCTCCAGTTTTGCCAGAGTCAGCAAAGACATTCCTGGTGGGGGGTTATACTCTCCAATATTCATCTGGGGAGGTTCCATTTTTATGGCTTAACCATTGTTTCTCTGTAGCTTATCTGAGAAGTGGGCATTCACTGGAGATTTGCAGCATTTTGCTCCACTTCCATGGAAGCTCAGCCATTCCTCCACCCTTTTCCCCTCTTATGAACACACCTCTCAGTGTGCCAGCTCTAGCCTCTACCAGAGACAGATGCAGGAGAAGGCCACAACTTCACCAAAAACCATCCTTCACTGCTGCTCCATCAGTCCCCCAACCCACTAATTGAACCAGGGTCACAGTTGGGCCATATTTAGGGCTTTATCTTAATATGCCTACAGAGTGACCCTCACTTACCTACAACCTACATTTTGTCTTCCCCTATCTTCCCCTTTCTCCATCTAAGTTACATTCCTTCCCATCTGACTTATGTAACCTAACCTCAAAATTCCTCTGTCTTCCAGTGTAACATTCTATAACTTCCCCTCCTTCCATTCTTTCTCAAATTTTCCTAGATACAACTCAGTCTGGCCTTTCTCTGTCTGTAATCATTCTTTTTTGCATCATAACATTCTACTCCAATGATTTATTTTACTCTCGCAATGCCTTCCCCATTACAGTCTTCTGCAGTTCTACCTCCAGCTTATTTCCCATACTCACTACCCTTTCTCCATTACTCTAGCCTTCACCCACTCCCCATGTCTCTAAGCAGAGCTTGGATCCAACTTTCGCTATCCCAAAATATATTCCAATGTTCATCTCATCTCTCCTACAACTAGCTCCATATACACAGTCTTGAAATATATCTGCCTACAAGAATCAGTCTCCTCTACTGCTCACTGAAACAGCTTTTTTGGTATAAATTACAATGCATCCAGCTGTTGAATGTGACTACCAGTTAACTAACACCACATGAATAAATAGTCTTAGATAAAATAGAAACAAAATAAAAATACAAGTAACGAAAACTGTACACCAAGAATGCTTTTAAGCAGAAAGAGTCAGATAAGTACCAGCAAAAAACAAGTTTTTCTGTTTGCATTTTTGTTCTCTTGTTCTCTGTCTTAGAACATTATAGTTGCTGTGTTTGCATGCTTGGTATTAGGCATATTCTGTTTTTTTTTTTTTTTTTTAATAAAATGTAGCTTTATCTTTCCTACAGACATGAAGGCAAACCTGATGTTCCTGAAAGGGTAATAAACTGCGCCATGAAAACATATTTGAGGTCAATACATGAAGGAAGGCGTACTACATCAACAAATCAGGTGTATCCTTCACTGCAGCAACCAAACTAGGGAAGCTTGATACTGTCTCATAAGAAAAACAAAATGGGAGGCTTAAAACTGCTGTATCAGCCAAGCAGCTAATCACAGTTCTTTATGATGTGAAAAAATGTTCAAAGCCTCAGGAGATAGTGTTTATCAGTAGATGAAGGAGGAGGAGGAATTATTTTACCAAGATATCTCATATGTGTGTCTGTCTCATCCAAACCACAACAGTGTGCATTCTTCCAAACAATAAGGCATATATTTATTTGTTTCAGAAGAGAACTTGAGCTCACTATCACTGGTACCCACATTACAAAAAAATGGATATTTTATGCAATGAATGTGCATGTATGCACACATCACACTTACTATATATATACATTTAAGTACTTTAATGCTATAGATCAACACCAAAAATAAAAATAATATGTCATTTATGATACAATATATCACAATGTCATCTCAAAGTACAAAGCAAATTTAATAAACTGCTAGGACCTCGACACTGAGGTCTTCACAGGAAGCAGTATCAAAAAGGCAATTAATGAATTTCAATAAAAAGAAATAAACAGTACTTCCTCAATAAAATAACTATCCTATGATAGTGTTATGTTAACTGACCACAATATTCCAGTTCAAATCTTTAACTATAACGTATAGTCAATGGTATTAAAATTATGTTAAAAATGAAACTTAGAAAATGTGTTTTACATTACAATATAGCACAATATGTCCATAAGGTCCTAACACATATCTGATGCTGCTTCCTCTGAATGCCAAGGCACTACAAGCTTATTACATTTTTGAGACAATATTGTTGTAGTTTACTACACTATAGAGCTACTTGTATTTCTTACATTTTTACCACAAAAAACTTTTTTTCTTAAAATGTCAATTCTTGTTTATTTATTAGTTTTTAGCAAACATATTTATTTGTTCTTGAAACTGAGAAAAATGCATTTATTTCTTATTTAAGCCTTACACAAGAAGATTATGTGTCACTTTATTTCACTGATGGCACAAGCAAAGCTTGGTTCCTTCAGTTATTGAAATACCAAAATATTATTTTCTTCTTGTATGATGGTAAGTATGACCTTTATACTTAAAAAACAGACTATATTCTGTGTTAATATATGTTGTCTTTATTACAGGTCTCATTTACAATGTATAACTTCTATTAAAAGGGGAACTTAAATTTTGATACTGTTATATTTGCCTGAAGTTATGCAGCATAAGTCACAGTTTCTTCATTCTTTCTCATCATGTCTATTGAGCTCTCATTCCTTCTTCTTTCATTCTATTCCTAGGCCATTTATACCTTCCTCTATCATTATCCTCACCATATTCCTACCCATTTCCATTCTTCCTGAGACCCCAATATCTCTTCTTTATCTTTAACCATATTTTATACTCACTCTCCACTCCCCCTAATTTATTTTTCCATGAAAAATACCTTTGAATTATTCTTTTAAAAAGAGTTTATGTAGGCAAACCTAACTGCCCTATGTTTTTCTCATACTGTGTAGAGCTCATCTCATTGTCATGATCTTCAACCCTCAATTCTCAACTCCACTTTTTTTTTCTGTGTTCATATGTTTATCTAAAATGTTCTTTCACTCTATGTGTGCGTTCTAATTTCCTCCTGTTTCCACCTCTGTATTCCCCTAACATGCTCTCTATCCTTCTATCAGCCTACCTTCATCCCTAAATATCCCAGCTCCTTTCTCCCTTCCTGCTCCTGCTGACTTCCATCCTAATTACTTTGTCTCCTCTCCACTTATATCCTTAAACACCATATATTCTGCACTAACTACTCTATATGTCTACAAGCATCATGCACCAACTTCTCAAACCCTTCAGACAATTTAATAACTCCTCTGCAATCTCATTTTCCCACTGTCCAAATAAAATTATCACACACTCTCTGTGACTCCTTCACCCTTATTTCCCTGCCTTTCTGGTGAACGCTTAACCAAATCCAGGACATTCAGCAAAGAATATAATTTTTAGCACATGAATCCTTCCTGAAAATTACTTGTTGTTCTTAATCCACTTCTGTTTCTGCCTCTTAACTACTTAGAGTTTTTGCCACAATTTCTACAGCCTTTTACTTTAATGCCCATATATTCAATATTTCAATCAAAAGCACCTTATTCAACTCCTCCATGTTCACACCTAATTTTAATTACTAATGTTTGACAACTTTACGCTCAAAACCTGACTCCCTTGCAAAGCCCATTATCTTCTCCATTACATCTCTGCATATCTTTCCACCATCTATATCATCGATACATTCACCTGTAAACAAAAGGAACGCCATTAGTTCCCATGCCCCTCTGCCTTCATACACCTTAAAAAAACTTCTCTCACCAACAAATTATAGAATGGTGGTCAGTCTTATCTCATATCCCTCTCCACCTTACTATATCCAGATGTCATCACAATTACCATCAGTTCTAAACATGGCTATTTATACAACTCTCTTACCTAGCTCCTAAAGCAGTTGTAGACATTTCCCTATCTCCATACTTCTCTAACAGAATATATGTGGACTTAACAAATCAAATTCCATGTTCATGTTAAAAAGAACCATACCACACCTCCATAATTTCCTTCATCTTATTTCTTACAAAAAAAGCAGTCAGAAGCCACCATTGTTTCAATTACTCTGTTCCTCTTAGAAAAGCCATTTCAAAACATCTGATTTCTCACTACACATAATCCTTGAAACCCTCCTCACCAATACATTTGCTAAAATATTTGCATCAGCATTAATCAATTGTATGAGTAAATAATTAATTGATTCCCTTGCCTATTCATTACCCTTAGATTTTACCAGCTGTCTTGTTTTTTCCCAAAGATGTAGAACAGAGAGAGCATCCTCAATAATGCATTCCACACTTCTGATAATTCTCCTATTTCCTTGAACACTCTTTCATAAAATTTATTTAATAACCATCTTTATGCTGCCCCTATTAATGACTGAACCATTTCCCCCAATCTAAGAGCTCTTTCTATTCATATCCAGACACTCCCACCTCCATGATCTGATCCTACATCAACTGTTTTGTCTACATCTCTTCCCCCACTACACTACTAACAATCTTTCAGAGAAATCCACCATAATGTAATGTCATTCCTGAAAATTATTTTCCACTTTTTCTATCAGCTTTCCTGTCACCATCTCATCCCATTTAGCTTCCATGCTAGCAGCTTATCCAGCTTCTCACATCAAAAACCTCTCTTTTTCCTGTCAAGTTTGCAACATAACTCTATTCTCCATTTTAATAATCAAAATATTTTTCAGTTTTCCCATTGTCCCCTTCATTTAATATCCATATTTGTACTTCTTGTAATATTCTTTCCTCCTACAATTCCTATTAATCAATGCTTCCTAATCTCATCATGCACATCCCACTATGCTGCTTTCAAAGCATTTAACCAGATAATTACCATCCACATACTTATCTGTGTCCCATTTGTTCAATTCTATCGGCTCTCTTTTAACCTCCTCTGCTCTTTACTCCTGTCCTTCTCACTGATCTTAATTTGTTTCCCTTCCTTTTTCCATTCTAGGTCCATAAAAATATCTGCAAGATTATACACACCTCTCTTTTGTCTGTGACCCTTATAATACCCCTTCCTTTTACCACTTTGTTAACCAGCTCTCTTTCCAACATGCTAAGCTTTTTTTTTTTTTTTAGTCAACTGAAAAAGTAAACCACCTCAGTCCATTTCATTTCTCAATATGTCTTTCAACATCCTTCCTCCATTAGCCCTTTAATTGCTCTATACCCGAAAGACATTTTGGGAAAGAACACTTTTATCTCTGGAGATAGTATATGAAACACCATCCTTAACCATATTTGTCTCAAAAAAAAAAAAAAAAAACTACCAAACTTTGCCACTATATCCCATATGCATTCCCATTTTTATCTTCTCCATCTCTTGTAACCTGCAATTTAACTGCATTTAAACACTACCTCCATTTTCCTCTCCACTTGCTATTCCCCATGAATTTGCTAAACCCTTTAACATCAACTTTTCAATTTCTTTTATTTCCAGCTTTGTTTCTTACAGCACCTCTCCATCAGACCCCTCACACACAATTTTCTTAATCATTCCGCTCTTTTGATCAAATAGTATATAACTCAGCATTCCAGATTTAGAAATCTGAATCACCTTTCCCCTCTTCTTCTGTTTCACCCCTTGGACATGACCCCTTTCTCTCATGATCTTGCTTTTACATCTTCCATTGCTTTAAATTACACAAAGTTTTTTCCCTGCACTTGCCGAAGTGCACAATGCTAAGACAGCTTACAACATTCGTTCTGCTTTGATAAGGGACAGCCATCCCCTGCTCCATTATCCTCCATTATGTCTACACCCACCCCTTTTCCCCTTCTTCTTTCCTCCTGTCCTTTATGCCCTATCTACACATCCTTCTTACTAACCTAATTCCCCTACTCACTCTTGCCATTTCTCACTCCCTTACACTTTCAACTTTTTTCATCTTAAACCAAAGTTGTCTCTACATTTCTACTCTAAATATTCCTAAACTGCCTGTCTTAATCCCTATCTATCCTAGCACGGTCTTCAGTCTCATGTGACTTAATTATTTCTTATCCTTGTTGAGCGCCCATATGTATTTCTGCTTTCCTTCTTTCACTGGCACCTACCTCGTTACCACACATACTAGTAAATATGTGTGCATGCACCAATTTACTCCTTGCCTGATTGTAATTTAATTACCTGAATAATCCTTCACCTCACTTTTCACCTTCACTGAGATACTTCACTAAGATTCATTGTTATATATACATTAACCTTCCCAAACATTTAGCATAATGGCCTTCATATACTATCAGTCCAAGTCTAGATACAAAAAAGTAATACATAGTAAGAAGTGTGTATGTAATCTTAAGACAGAAGTCTGTTGTGTTAGTCTATGTATACAATTATGAATAGGTAAAACAGAAAGAGGAAATAAATAACTCATTTTGGTTTGGACTGCACTCCTTCATGTCCTCCTAGTCTCTCATGTCAGTGTATTCTGGATGTCATACTCCCTTGTCAGACATACTGCTTCATATATTTCTCCAAAACTGTTATTTCTGTCACTTACTTCATGAAGAGAAAGAAAACACAAACCAAAGCAGCAGTTATCACAATGCCATACAATATCCAATATGACTATCTGCCCCATCAAAAACAATGAATAGGCTGTTGCTACTATACCTTCCTCTAGATATACATCCTGGCCACCAATGTAACAACAGGCTCATAATATCCTACATTGCTTCATGCTATGCACATCTACAGCCTTTGAATCTGCATCCTACTTTTCCCTTCCATCTGTGTCATCCCTTCCTCTTCATTTACTGGGTATATATATATATATATATATATATATATATATATATATATATATATGTGTGTGTGTGTGTGTGTGTGTGTGTGTATATATATATATATATATATATATATATATATATATATATATATATATATATATATATATATATATATACACAACACTCCAAAATAATGTCACAGTCTAAAAACTTACAGGCGATAAAAACAAGTACCAGGTACTAAATATGAATGCCAACTTTAATGAAGTGCTTTTCGTCCAACCAATTAGTTGGACTTCTTCAGATACATTCAACAAACTGACTCTAAATTTTAAATACCATTTTAAAAATCACATGATCAAGGTCTTAAAGCAATATTATCCATCTAATAAATAAACTTCACATAATTAAGTAAACATTCATTTAAACATATATATTCAAGCATTCAGCATATAAAAATAAACTTCACACTCTTTGATAAGCAAATAAAAAACATTTTAACCACTCTAATAAATCTTTAAAATAAAACATTTTCATTAAATACAATATTATAATAATAAATACCCTATTTATAAATATATATCTATCTATATATATATCTATATATATATATATATATATTGCAAATCTACAGCATCGTATGCATGCATATATGTGTATATATATATATATATATATATATATATATATATATATATATATATATATATATATATATATATATATATATATATATATATGTATACATACATATATACATATACACGCACACTTACACAAATAAAAACAACATACCACAAACCTTTATCTATGCAAACTTTTTAGTTTTAATAAACATGTTATTGTGTATTTATCATTTAAGCCAGGATGGCAATGAGCATTCAGCTTTAATTGCAAAAAGAGCTCCAATCTTTCTAAACATAGTGAAGATGGACCTCCTCTAACATTATTACACACTTGGTCTATTACTCTAAATCTAAATTTATGTAAAGGACACAGACCAGTATGTATTGCTAAAGCATTATCAATCTTGTGTCTATCTAAAGGTGATCATATATTCTATCTCTTAAGTGTCAGTCCATTTTGACAATATAAAACGATGGACATAACTGGCATTTAGCTAAATAGACCACGCCTTTTGAGTTGCAATTGTACTTGATCTTATTGGTTATTTTAAAATAATTTACAACTACACTGCCACCTTCCTCTATATATTTGCAATATGGACAATTACCACACTGCTTCATACCTACATAAGTGCTATAATCATATTTCGTTCTTTCCAAGAGGCTTTTAAAATTGGATCCTTTATGAAAGACAAACTTAGGCATTTCACCTAACTTTGTATACAAATTAAGATCTCTGCTAGCAGGTTCCAATTCTTACATATGATATTTTTAATATAGTAAGAATCTGCGCTAAATGTCATAATATATGCTAAATTATAATTTTGACCTTGAGTACCTTTATTTAGGACTAGTGTTATTTCTTCATTAGTTACCACCTTATCTATGTTACTTCCTTGATTACTATTTTGTCTCAGAATCGGTTTATAAATCCCATTGAGCCTCTTTATTCTTACTTCATCAATTAATTCATCTAAAAGGCCTAATGGGTAACTCCTTTGAAGAAACATACTTTTAAGATTGAAACATTCACTTATAAAATCTTGATTGACAGTGACCATATGTGCAGTTTGCACTAGCTGTCCTTTCACAACTGAGCGTTTTTGGTATTTAGGATGTGCACTAGTGTAGTGCAAAAAGGTATTGGAATAAGTAGATTTCCAAAATATTTTTGCTTCCAAGATATTATTTGTGTAATTTTTGACCAAATCAACATCTAAATATGAAATACGATGTTCATGGAAAGTATAGGTAAACTGCAAAAATTCAGATGTATTATTAAAATACTCCACCAATTCTTTAGCTCTAATATCATTACCTTCTATCAGCATAAAAATATCATCCAGAGAACTTATATAAAATTTGATGGTATTATTTATTTTCTTATTGGCCATAATAAAAGTATGTTCCCAATGTGACATGACCAGATTTGCATTACTCGGTAAACAAGGGTAGCCCATGGCTGCCCCTTTGGTTTGCAAATAATAAGCCTTATTAAAGACTTTATAATTATTGCTCAAAATGAAGTCTAATAACTCTTCTACCAGTGAAATCTCTGCAGTTGGGGCACCTAAACTCCTAATTCTAGCACTGACTCACCCTATACCTTGGCCACGAGGGATACATGTATAAAGGTCCTTAACATCAACTGTAAGGAAATTAAGGGCCATATTAAACTTCATATTGTGAAGCCTATCCAAAAATGACCAGGAATTTTTATAGTTTCATAGTTTCATAGTTTGGTACTAGGCTATCTGCCCTGGGGCATTTATAAGCCTAGCCATAGTTATGTGGCTTTTGCCACCCCATGTAATGGTACAAAAGTATACATAATAGAATTTAGAATACTGTGCCTCTGTGTAGTAGTGACACAATGAAGACCCCCTTACATAATAGAATTAGTTTACTGTGCCCCTGTGTAGTAGTGACACAGAGATGACCCCTGGGGTAAACCTACGATCTACCATCCACTCGTAAAGATTTCTCTTGAAGAGAGTCAGTGAGATCTGCCTAACATGTACTGGGATTCTGTTCCAGAATATGGGAAGTTTCTGAGTTATGAATCTGTCCCTCCAGCATGTCTTATTCATATTTGTGCTGAGGTTCAAATCTTTAGCTCTCGTGGTTCTGATGAATTTGGATTTTTTGAGGTGGAGCATGTCCATCAATTCCTGATTGGACATGGCCTTGTATGTCAGGCACAGATCGCCTCTGAGTAGGCAGTATGCTACTAAATAGAGTTGGAGTTTCTTTAGTCTGGCAGCATATGACATATGTTGGAGACCCTTGATCCTCTTGGTGAGGTACTTTTGGGGTCTCTCTAGCTGTTGCAAGTGCCGGGTGAGGTACATACCAAATGGGGCATTGTACTCAATCAGGGGCCTGATAAGGGAGGAGTACAGGGGCACAATGACCTCCTTTGATCTGGATGTGAATCCCTTCATGATAAGGTGGGCAAGGTAGAAATTCTTTTTAACCACTTTGGCAACGTGGGTGTCATATGAGAGGTCACTATCGACTTGGGTCCCCAGGTCTCTGATTACCTTTTCTGTACTCAGTGGGTTACCGCCTATGTGATCATTTGTGGGCACTTTGTTTTTCCCAAAGGGGATGACTATACATTTTTTGGCATTTAGTTTAAGGCCATGACTCCGGCACCAGTTGTCCATTTCAGTGAGGCCTTTCTGTAGGATGTATGTGTCAGCTGGTGTATCAACTATGGCGCCTAGTTTGCAGTCATCTGCAAACTTGGTCAGCCACAACCCTCCCATGTTTGCTTTCACATCTGAGAAATAAATGCCGAACAAGGGGGGTCCCAGGACAGAGCCCTGTGGGACACCACTTGTCACTGGCTTTGGCTGACATGGCTCCAGCAATTTTGACTTTATGGGTTCTACCCTTTAGCCAATTTGCCACCCATCTTGTGACATATGGATTTACATTTAAGCTGCTGAGCTTGTTTATGATGCCAGAGTGGGGTATTGTGTCGAAAGCTTTAGCCAAGTCCAGGTAGGCTGTATGGACTGCTTTGCCCTCGTCAATGGCTCTAGTGATTGTTTCGAAAAAGTCAATCAGGTTCAAAAGGCAGGATCTGCCTTTTACAAAGCCGAACTGGGTGGGGTCAAGTGTCTGTAAGTCCCCAATGTCTCTGTTTATTAGTTCCTTAATGATTCTTTCCATAGCTTTGCAGACCAGGCTGGTTAAGCTTATGGGGCAGTAGTTACCAGGGTCAGTAGAGATGCCTCCTTTGTGGAGTGGGACTACTGTTGCTGTACGCCAGTTTTCAGGTACATATCCTGTAGTAAGGCTAAGTTTAAATAGCATTTTTATGTGCGGGTTTAGCTCCTCTTGGAGTTCACATAGCACCCAACCTGGGATACCATCAGGTCCCATTGATGCTGTGTTTTTAGCTTTGCTGAGGGCAGTTCTCACCTGGACATCTGAGATGCCAGGGAGGTTACATTCAGCTGGGATAAGTATTTCTTCTTTTGGGGGTGAGGGAGGGGAGAAATTTGCACTGAACCTGTCTGCCAGAATGTTGGCAATATCTGTGGGTTCAGTGTATTTTTTGTCATTGTGAACTAACTTTGAACATATCTGAGGGTTTCTGCCCAGGTTTCTAACATAGCTGAAGAAGGCTTTGTGGTTATCTTTAGTGTCCATAGTGATTTTTCTCTCAAAGTTGGCCTTGGATGTTTTTATGAGAGAACGTAGCTTTCTACTAGTGCTGATCAGAGAAGCCTTCGCTTTATGGGATTTTGGTCTGTCGTGCAGTAGCTTCCTTCTTTTGTTATACAATTTGTTTATGGCTGGGGCCTGCCCTTGGTGGATAGGGTCTTGGTTTTATTTGGGATTGCATGGTCCATGCATTCTTGGAGATGTCCATAGAAAGCATTTGTGAAGGATTCTGCATTGTGGGATGTGGTTTCCACTGTCCCAGTGGGCTTAAAGGATACCATCTCAGTTTTAAGAAGTGTAAAGTCGGCTTTTGAGAAGTTTTTCACTGTAGTCTTTTGTGTTGGGGGTGGAGGTGGGATATGTATATCCAGGGTGATTAGTTTGTGGTCAGATCTCACTAGTGAAGGGTATACTTCCGGTGTGGAGCACTTTCTCCCCTTGTTTGTGATGATCAGGTCTAGTATATTATCTCCCCTTGTGGGAGAGGAGACTAGCTGTTCCATTGCATTTGAATTTATGAATTCCAGGAACCTTTGGGCTAGGGTGTTTGGGCTAGAATAATGCACCCAGTCTATGTTAGGGTAGTTGAAGTCTCCCAATATGATGGTGTTTGGTGAGACATTCATATCCTCCAATGTCTTCAGGAAGGCTGAGTGGGGTTCCTGAGATTGGGAGGGTGGTCTGTAACATGCTACCAGTTGTATAGCAGTTTTGCCTATGGTTAGTTGCACCTGGATGGTCTCTGATGCTTCATGTGTTGCCACTAACCTGGAGGTGTGGGTGTCCTTGATGAATATGGACACTCCCCCTCCCTTTTTGGTTTGTCCCGAGTTTTGGGGCCGAAAAGCATGATAATAGGTATAGCCTGGTAGTGCTGGGGTGCTCTCAGGAGCCTTGAACCAGGTTTCAGTTACTGCACAGACATCGATATCCTCCATACTGAGGAGTGCTTCGAGAGCCTGCATCTTGAGATTTAGACTTCTGGCGTTAAACAGCATTACCCTTAATTTTTTACCATTTTTGCTTTCTAAGGAGCATTTGTCTTTTGAGCCTTGCCTAAAAAAGAAAATAGAAATTACATTTTCCTTCACTACACATTTTTTAGTAGGATATCAACAAACTTAGCACAGGCATATGCTGAAGCCTGTCTGCTAGCAACTATCGGTCGAAGCAGAGGATTTTGAATATTTTAATGGAGCTTAGGTACCCCAAACATGACCAGAGTCAAAGGTGACAACACTTGTAGATAATTAAAGACTTGCACATCAATCTTGCCTTCAATGTATAAATCATTAATATACATTTTTATTCGCTGGTTAGCCACATTATATGCATGAAGGGATACTTCTGAGTATACTTCCAAATTCAGTATATTTTGAATTCTATGCTCCTAATCATCTAAATCCATGATTACTAGGCCCCCTCATTTGTCTGGTTTGCTTACTCATACCTTAGCTATACACAAGGAGTTAAATAAATCCCTTTCATACTTATTTAAATTATATGACTGTTTTCTATTTGCTTTAGACAGCATTCTCAAATCCATTTCACAGACTTTTTCAAATAGTTGTAACATGAAATGCAAAGGTGGGTTAAAGCAACTAGGCAACGTAAATTGATTATAAACATTCGACTGAACACCCATCATTTGATGTAAATTCAATTTCCTGACAAATAACTTTAAATAGCATATTATACTGACAATATTTATTTTAGTAGTTGGAATAAAACTTAGGCCTTTAGCCAAAACATCAGCCAGTTCAGCAGAAACATTAAATGATGAATAATTATAAATAGAAAAGTTTCCTTGGCTATTTATGAAAATAACTAAGTCTCTGCTACAAGATGGGCTAGTGGTTACCTCCTGTTGTTGTTCTTCCTCTGGTTGTTGCGAAACTGGTGTGTTTTGCCCTTTGGAAAACCCTGCCCTGAATGACCAGTCATTTGTTGGTTATTAAATCCATTCTGTCCATTCGTTCCACGGTAATTTTCTCCTTTCATCCCATGGTTATTCATACCGCGGTTCTGATTTTGATTTTGATTTTTTTATGTGGTCGCTTCTTCTTACCGCATCAGGCTCATCTGAAGGTCCTGGAGAATCTATGTTTGTATCTTTGGGTACAGGTTATGTTATGTGGTTTCCCACTGATTCCTCCCCAATACATAAATCATGGTTAACCAATCCTTGACTTGGAGACCAAGTTTGAAAAGGGGGAGGGCGTGGATAGGCAGTGCCTTCCCGATACTGAAGCCGGTCAACCATATGTTGATCAATACTCTTAAAAATATGATGATACTCATATTTGTATCTATCAAAATCAGTATGAGATTTTTTCTGGTTATCAAGTGAGGATATAGTTACCATAAGTTCTTCTGACATAATATTATAATGGTTACACATAAAACCAAGTAATTGTAGACCTTGTTGATTGAACATCTTTACCAGATCTAAATGAAATTGAGAGTCTGGAACCAAACCAGTAGGAAATTGTCATATACGAAGGCCTTTAGGCACCATTTACAATTTAATGCACTCTTGGAAATATTCAATTTCTAAACAAAGTTTTTTATATTTTAACATGTTGTGGTCTAACCTATCCAAAAGGGCTGGCATGATGGTTACTTCTCTAGCTGGGCTTCCAGTTTCTTGTACATTCCCAACAAAATGCAAACCAGCTGAAGCTGTCGACCATTCTTTAAGTGAAGGAAGCCCCATAAGCCCTGGGACTTGTTACTGTGAATATCGCTGAACATCAGGTCTTCTCTCATTAGGAACGCCAGCAGCCTCAGCATATGCACTCGGTATATCAGATAAAATCTGCTGGCCTCCATTCATAGCAGTATTAGATGAATTCTGTTGACTTACATTGTTCTAATTATGTTGCACAGTTCCATTAATTTCTTGTGGTTGTCGTAAAAGCTGCGATTGCTGCGTTTATGGTATAAAATTAGTATGCTGTTGACTGGGTGCCAAAGCATCCTGTCTTTGAGATAGAGAATTGACTTGTTGAGACAAAAGTTGAATACGTGCAGTTAAATTACCTACACTCTCCGATTCTCTCGTTGAGTCAGTAATCAGTTTAGGAGTTGAGTCCAAAAGATTAGTAGCCATGGTATGACAAAACAAAGACAGGCTCCAAAATAATGTCACACTCTAAAAACTTACAAGCAATAAAAACAAGTACCAGGTACTAATTATGAACACCAACTTTAATGAAGCGCTTTTCGTCCAACCAATTATTTGGACTTCTTCAGATACATTCAACAAACTGACTCTAAGTTTTAAATACCATTTTAAAAATCACATGATCAAGGTCTTAAAGCAATATCATCCATCTAATAAATAAACTTCACATAATTAAGTAAACATTCATTTAAACATATATATTCAAGCATTCAGCATATAAAAATAAACTTCACACTCTTTGATAAGCAAATAAAAAACATTTTAATCACTCTAATAAATCTTTAAAATAAAACATTTTCAATAAATACAATATTATAATAATAAATACCCTATTTATATATATATATATCTATATATATATATATATATATATATATATATATATATATATAATCTACAGCATATATATATATATATATATATATATATATATATATATAGATATATATATATATATACACACATATATATATATATATATATATATATATATATATAGATATATATATATAGATATATATACACACACACTTACACATATAAAAACAGCATACCACAAACCTTTATCTATGCAAACTTTTTAGTTTTAATAAACATGTTATTGTGCATTTATCATTTAAGCCAAGATGGCAATGAGCATTCAGCTTTAATTGCAAAAAGAGCTCCAATCTTTCTAAACATAGTGAAGATGGACCTCCTCTAACATTATTACATACTTGGTCTATTACTCTAAATCTAAATTTATGTAAAGGAAACAGACCAGTATGTATTGCTAAAGCATTATCAATCTTGTGTCTATCTAAAGGTGCTCATATATTCTATCCCTTAAGCGTCAGTCCATTTTGACAATATAAAACGATGGACATAACTGGCATTTAGCTAAATAGACCACGCCTTTTGAGTTACAATTGTACTTTATCTTATTGGTTATCTTAAAATTATTTACAACTACACTGGCACCTTCCTCTATATATTTGCAGTATGGACAATTACCACACTGCTTCATACCTACATAAGTGCTGTAATCATATTTCGTTCTTTCCAAGAGGCTTTTAAAATTGGATCCTTTATGAAAGACAAACTTAGGCATTTCACCTAACTTTGTTTACAAATTAAGATCCTCTGCTAGCAGGTTCCAATTCTTACATATGATATTTTTAATATAGTAAGAATCTGCGGTAAATGTCATAATATATGCTAAATTATAATTTTGACCTTGAGTACCTTTATTTAGGACTAGTGTTATTTCTTCATTAGTTACCACCTTATCTATGTTACTTCCTTGATTACTATTTTGTCTCAGAATCGATTTATAAATCCCATTGAGCCTTTTTTTTCCTCCTTCATCAATTAATTCATCTAAAAGGCCTAATAGGTAACCCCTTTAAAGAAACATAGTTTTAAGAATGAAACATTCACTTATAAAATCTTGATTGACAGTCACCATATGTACAGCTTGCACTAGCTGTCCTTGCACAACTGAGCGTTTTTGGTATTTAGGATGTGCACTTGTGCGGTGCAAAAAGGTGTTGGCATAAGTAGATTTCCGAAATATTTTTGCTTGTAAGATATTATTTGTGTAATTTTTGACCAAATCAACATCTAGATATGAAATATGATGTTCATGGAAAGTATAGGTAAACTACAAAAATTTAGATGTATTATTAAAATACTCCATTAATTCTTTAGCTCTAATATCATTGCCTTCTATCAGCATAAAAATATCATCCAGAAAACTTACATAAAATGTGATGGTATTATTTATTTTCTCATTGGCCATAATAAAAGTATGTATGTTCCCAATGTGACATGACCAGATTTGCATTACTCGGTAAACAGGGGCAGCCCATTGCTATCCCTTTAGTTTGCAAATAATAAGCCTTATTAAAGACTATATAATTATTGCTCAAAATGAAGTCTAATAACTCTTCTACCAGTGAAATCTCTGCAGTTGGGGCACCTAAACTCCTCATTCTACAACTGACTAACTATATACCTTGGCCATGAGGGATACATGTATAAAGGTCCTTAACATCAACTGCAAGGAAATTAAGGGCCATATTAAACTTCATATTGTGAAGCCTATCCAAAAATGACCAGGAATCTTTACAAATTACATTTTCCTTCACTACATATTTTTTTAGTAGGATATCAACAAACTTAGCACAGGCATATGCTGAAGCCTGTCTACTATCAACTATCGGTCGAAGCAGAGGATTTTGAATATATTTATGGAGCTTAGGTACCCCAAACATGACCAGAGTCAAAGGTGACAACACTTGTAGATAATTAAAGACTCGCACATCAATCTTGCCTTCAATGTATAAATCACTAATATAAATTTTTATTCGCTGGTTAGCCACATTATATTCATGAAGGGATACTTCTGAGTATACTTCCAAATTCAATATATTTTGAATTCTATGCTCCTAATCATCTAAATCCATGATTACTAGGTCCCCTCCTTTGTCTGGTTTGCTTACCCATACCTTAGCTGTACACAAGGAGTTAAATAAATCCCTTTCATACTTATTTAAATTATATGACTGTTTTCTGTTTGCTTTAGACAACATTCTCAAATCCATTTCACAGACTTTTTCAAATAGTTGTAACATAAAATGCAAAGGTGGGTTAAAGCAACTAGGCAACGTAAATTGATTATAAACATTCGACTGAACACCCAAAATTTGATGTAAATTCAATTTCCTGACAAATAACTTTAAATAGCATGTTGTACTGGCAATGTTTATTGTAGTAGTTGGAACAAAACTTAGACCTTTAGCCAAAACAGCAGCCAGTTCAGCAGAAACATTAAATGATGAATAATTATAAATAGAAAAGTCTCCTTGGCTATTTATGACAATAACTAAGTCTGTGCTACAAGATGGGCTAGGGGTTACCTCCTGTTGTTGTTCTTCCTCTGGTTGTTGTGAAACTGGTGTGTTTTGCCCTTTGGAAAACCCTGCCCTGAATGGCCAGTCATTTGTTGGTTATTAAATCCATTCGTTCCATTCATTCCACGGTTATTTTCTCCATTCATCCCATGGTTATTCAAACCATGGTTCTGATTTTGATTTTGATTTTTTTTATGCGATTGCTTCTTCTTACCGCATCAGGCTCATCTGAAGGTCCTGGAGAATCTACGTTTGTATCTTCGGGTACAGGTTATGTTATGTGGTTTCCCACTGACTCCTCCCCAATACGTAAATCATGGTTAACCAATCCTTGCCTTGGAGACCAAGTTTGAAAAGGGACAGGGCATGGATAGGCAGTGCCTTCCCGATACTGAAGGCTGTCTCTTTCAAGTTTTTTTTAATTTTTGTGGTTTTAATTTTAACCATATGTTGATCAATACTCTTAAAAATATGATGGTACTCATATTTGTATCTATCAAAATCAGTATGAGATTTTATCTGGTTATCAAGTGAGGATATAGTTGCCATAAGTTCTTCTGACATAATATTATAATGGTTACACATAACACCAAGTAATTGTAGACCTTGTTGATTGAACATCTTTACCAGATCTAAATGAAATTGAGAGTCTGGAACCAAACCAGTAGGAAATTGCCATATTCAAAGGCCTTTAGGCACCATTTACAATTTAATGCACTCTTGGAAATATTCAATTTCTAAACAAAGTTTTTTATATTTTAACATGTTGTGGTCTAACCTATCCAAAAGGGCCGGCATGATGGTTACTTCCCTAGCTGGGCTTCCAGTTTCTTGTACATTCCCAACAAAATGCAAACCGGCTGAAGCTGTCGACCATTCTTTAACTGAAGGAAGCCCCATAAGCCCTGGGACTTGTTACCGTGAATATTGCTGAACATCAGGTCTTCCCCCATTAGGAATGCCAGCAGCCTCAGCATATGCACTCGGTATATCAGATAAAATCTGCTGGCCTTCATTCATAGCAGTATTAGATTAATTCTGTTGAATTACATTGTTTGAAGTATGTTGCACAGTCCCATTAATTTCTTGTGGTTGTCGTAAATGCTGCGATTGCTGCGTTTGTAGTATAAAATTAGTATGCTGTTGACTGGATGCCAAAGCATCCAGTCTTTGAGACAGAATCGACTTGTTGAGACAAAAGTTGAATTAGTGCAGTTAAATTACCTACACTCTCCGATTCTCTCATCGAGTCAGTAATCAGTTCAGGAGTTGAGTCCAAAAGATTAGTAGCTATGGTATGACAAAACAAAGACAGGCTCCAAAATAATGTCACACTCTAAAAACTTACATGCGATGTTATCTAAAACAGACAGAAAACAGTCATATAATTTAAACAAGTATGAAAGGGATTTATTTAACTCCTTGTGTACAGCTAAGGTACAAGTAAGCAAACGAGACAAAGTAATCATGGATTTAGATGATTAGGAACATATAATTCAAAATATGTTGAATTTGGAAGTATACTCAGAAGTATCCCTTCATAAATATAATGTGGCTAACCAGCGAATAAAAATTTGTATTAATGATTTATACATTGAAGACAAGATTGATATGCAAGTCTTTAATTATCTACAGGTGTTGTCACCTTTGACTCCGGTTATGTTTGGGGTACCTAAGCTCCATTAAAATATTCAAAATCCTCCCCATCAACCGATAGTTGATGGTAGACAGGCTTCAACATATGCCTGTGCTAAGTTTGTTGAGATCCTACTAAAAAAATATGTAGTGAAGGAAAATGTAATTTCTAAAGATTCCTGGTCATTTTTGGATAGGTTTAATAATATGAAGTTTAATATGGCTCTTAATTTCTTTACAGTTGATACATGTATCCCTCATGACCAAGGTATAGAGTGGGTCAGTGCTAGAATGAGGAGTTTATGTGCCTCAGCTGTGTAGATTTCACTGGTAGAAGAGTTATTAGACATAATTTTGAGGAATAATAATATAGTATTTAATAAGGCTTATTATTTGCAAACAAAAGGGGTAGCAATGGGCTCCCCCTGTGGATCGAGTTATGCAAATCTGGTCATGTCACATTGGGAACATACTTTTATTATGGCCAATGAGGAAATAAATAATACCATCAAATTTTATATAAGATTTCTGGATGATATTTTTATGCTGATAGAAGGCAATGATATTAGAGCTAAAGAATTGGTGGAGTATTTTAAGAATACATCTGAATTTTTGTAGTTTACATATACTTCCATGAACATCGTATTTCATATTTAGATGTTGATTTGGTCAAAAATTTCACAAATAATATCTTAGAAGCAAAAATATTTCAGAAATCTACTTATTCCAACACCTTTTTGCACCACACTAGTGCACATCGTAAATACCAAAAAGCTCAGGTGTGAAAGGACAGCTAGTGCGAGCTGCACGTATTGTGACTGTCGATCATGATTTTATACGTATGGTGACTGTTGATCAAGTGAATGTTTCAATCTTAAAACTATGTTTCTTCAAAGGGGTTACCCATTAAGCCTTTTAGATGAATTAATTGATGAAGTAAGAATAAAGAGGCTCAATGGGATTTATAAATCGATTCTGAGACAAAATAGTAATCAAGGAATTAACATAGATAAGGTGGTAACTAATGAAGAAATAACACCAGTCCTAAATGAAGGTACTCAAGGTCAAAATTATAATTTAGCATATATTATGACATTTTCCACAGATTTTTACTATATTAAAAATATCATATGTAAGAATTGGAACCTGCTAGCAGAGGATCTTAATTTGTATACAAAGTTAGGTGAAATGCCTAAGTTTGTCTTTCGAAAAGGATCCAATTTTAAAAGCCTCTTGGAAAGAACGAAATATGATTACAGCACTTATGTAGGTATGAAGCAGTCTGGTAATTGTTCATATTGCAAATATATAGAGGAAGGTGCCAGTGTAGTTGTAAATAATTTTAAGATAACCAATAAGATGAAGTAGAATTGCAACTCAAAAGGCGTGTTCTATTTAGGTAAATGCCAGTTATGTCCATTGTTTTATATTGGCAAAACAGACCGATGCTTAAGGGATAGAATATATGAGCACCGTTACAGCATAGACAGACACAAGATTGATAATGCTTTAGCAAAACATACGGGTCTGTTTCCTTTACATAAATTTAGATTTAGAGTAATAGACCAAGTATGTAATAATGTTAGAGGAGGTCCATCTTCACTATGGTTAGAAATATTGGAGCTCTTTTGGCAATTAAAGCTGAATGCTCATTGCCATCCTGGCTTAAATGATAAATGCACAATAACATGTTTATTAAAACTAAAAAGTTTGGATAGATAAAGGTTTGTGGTATGCTGTTTTTATATGTGTAAG
Organism: Protopterus annectens; assembly: GCF_019279795.1. Lineage (NCBI taxonomy): Eukaryota > Metazoa > Chordata > Ceratodontiformes > Protopteridae > Protopterus > Protopterus annectens. Next base: position 700,093,703 of record NC_056739.1, read on the forward strand.
TGTGCGTGTATATGTATATCTATACACATATATGCATGCATACAATGCTGTATATTTGGAATATATATATATATATATATATATATATATATATATAATATATATATATATATATATATATATATATAAATAGGGTATTTATTATTATAATATTGTATTTAATGAAAATGTTTTATTTTAAAGATTTATTAACGTGGTTAACATGTTTTTTATTTGCTTATCAAAGAGTGTGAAGTTTATTTTGATATGCTGAATGCTTGAATATATATGTTTAAATGAATGTTTACCTAATTATGTGAAGTGTATATATTAGATGGATATTGCTTTAAGACATTGATCATGTGATTTTTAAAATGGTATTTAAAATTTAGAGTCAGTTTGTTGAATGTATCTGAAGAAGTCCAACTAATTGGTTGGACGAAAAGCGCTTCATCAAAGTTGGTGTCCATATGTAGTACCTGTTTTTTGTTTTTATCGCTTATATATACAACACATTTAATACTGAAATGACTTTCTCAAAAACATATTTCTTGTTTGTGCAAAAGTGAATAAATACACTGAACTGTTGACACATTACTCACTACACATTTATATTCTAAGCTTACCCAGCCTTTTCATTACTATAGTTCTCTTGACTTCATCTTAGTGCTTTCTTCCTTATTGTTATCTTTATTCCTCTGACTTCTTCATCTGCTGGTCACTGCAGTTAACTTCCTTTCAATGAACTTTGATCTGACCTCTTAAATGACTGGTTCCTCTCCAACTTTGCATCTTCTTACCCTGTCAGTTTTACCCCTTTTCATTGCAATAATAGTGCCTCAATACAGACACATACCTTTGCATATGGTTAACCCCCTCTCCAGGTTAGCCTATTCTCTCCCCTTTACTTTTATCATTCTCCTTCCATCATATTGCCTCTGCAGATACATAGCTCAGAAGACTGACAATCCTTCCCTGTGTTAAATGAAAAAATACTGTAATAAAAAGATCAATACACAGGAGGTTCAGGTTCAGGTTCTTTGCTAGTGTACACCAGGAGGCAAAAAACGTGCAGGTACTGAATTTTGTCTGCATGAAACAGGAAGAACACAACTTTTATAGTATTTCTTACTAGTATTAACCCACCAGGCTGACATAGTCAGTCACAAGGGGTTTTACATCACTTTAGCTTACAATATTCTATTCATCTAAAATGCTGATACTACATTTTGCTTAAAAACTTTTCTAGCAAACAACGTGGCCTTGCTAGCCACCTGGTTAGTTACAATACCCTTTTACAAAAGTTTCCACTCAAGGTTCTAAATTAATTTGAACATAATAGTAGATACAGTTCTCAATACATTTTTCTTGTTACATGTTATCACTTCCTCCTTGCAGCCGGTGCATTATATAGTAACATATACAAGGCTGATTGCTCAAGCGGAAAAGAGCAGAAGATTCTCATTATTTCACACATTTAATTTCCTGAACCAGCAGATAATCACTTGTGAGAAGCATAAACATTAATTCTTGCTGAGCTAGCAGCTGCTGGGGTCAGAGGCCAACTTGCAAAAGGCACACTGCAGTTTCCAAAAGCTTCTTGCAGTTTCATATGAATTATTTTTTCTTGTCATAACATTAATAGAATAAAATGCATTATATCTTTCTTATTTCTTAATAGGCACTAAACATATACATTAATACCTATTTTTCTAACATTCTCCCCCTTGTTAATACTTTTTATTCTATTCTCAGAAGTTTAAACGATTTGTATTTCTTCTCCTAACCTCTTCCACTTGGGACTTGCAGTTAAGAGAGTCATTCAGTTTAGACTTCAAGGAGAATTTCATTTGGAACCAATTCCTCAAGTTCAATGTCTTGATACAAGGTTTCAGAGACAGACATATCTATAAAATCTTTAATTAATCTTTTCATGCAGGGGATTCCACAACATACACATGCTCCTAATAGGAGTAAACCCACACAAATGGCAATCAGAATATTCATTAGGATGGAACCCCACCCCCCAAACAGATTCTGGAAAAAATCCGTCAGAGGGTTTGGGCCTGGTTTGGTCATGGCCGACACTTGGTGAATCACCTCCAGATGGTTATTAATTTCATGTCTATTATCTGGTATGTACGCACAGCATTCTTCTTTGATAAGCACGCACGTACCCCCTCTCGCCGCTAGAGTGAAGTCAAGAGGCATCCGATTTTGCAACACAACAGTTCTCATGGCATTCAGTTCATCAGACACTAATTCAAGAGCAGAAAAAGTTGCATTGCTCATTACTTCGAGAAGTTTCGACAGTTTTCTCAGCTCCCAAATCGATTTGACTGCACCATACACTGGGAGTATACCTGCCCAAGATATAACACTGTCACTCAAGTCCATATGAGTTAATTTGTCTTTGTCCTTCACGGAATTATGGTCTTTCCAACCTGCTTCAACTCACCCTACTGGATTCACAGGTTTGTCGATTGGATCTTTGGTTTTCTTGGAAACATCTCTCACATTCCATATTTTACCCAGAGGTAATTCCACAGTGTGTCGTATGGCCGGAACCAGGTAGCCCAAAAAACAACTGCCGGACCAATTCTCAGGTAGCCATTTGTATGCCTTTTTCCCACACACAAAATAACAGTTTTCAACTTTAGTGCTAATATGCACCAACCCTGCATGAAACATTTTCTTATCTATGATTGACAATTGTTTAATCAAAACAGGATTTCTTTGTACTTCATTCAATGTCGTTTTCATTCAGTTCAAATATGAATCATAGTTAGTATTGCAAACAGTACCCCCACTTTTAGTCTTAATATAACATTTATAAGATATTGTTATGTTACAGTTACTCCAGCCCACCTGGAGAGTATCATTCTTGAAAAAACACACAATCCCTTTTTGTGTAACAGGTAAATACAATGCTATTTTATCCTGTGATCTCACAGTTCCTGTGTCAAAAAGCAAATTATCCCAAGTCTCATTGATCCCTAAAGGAACAGCGGACATTAGTAGTCCTCCATATGCTGTTGGTATAGCTGTACAAACCCAGCAGTTTGAAATGTTCGTAGTCTCAGCATATACACGTTTAATTTCTAGGTATGTGTTAAAGTTTGGATGCCAGTCTATGGATGTCTCATCACGTTTATCCAGTTTTACTTGTGTGGTTGAGAAATGAAAAAACCACAACAGAAAGAAAATTGTTAAAAGTACAGTCAACAAGTGTACGCTCAATAATATGATTATGCAACATTTTTGAGGTTGGTCTGAATTTCTATCTTTGGCCATTTTGTTCTTGTTGCATAACAGTTGCAATGTTTTTATCAAGTTAAAAGTTCTTTACCGGTTTACAATGCATCAAATGGATCCAAGATGATCTTTCAGCGATTTTGACTGCAGTAGGCGTGGCCAGCAGTACCTGGTACGGTCCTTCCCACTTCGGGCTTGCCCAGTTCTTCCTCTTTGTTACCTTCACCCAGATCCAGGACCCCAGGGCTAGAATCGCTTCCAATTGTCTGGTCTGTTCTTTATCTGAAAAAGAGTTAAACTGCAAAAGAGATTTATTTGTTAACAGTTTCCTCATATAACTAGCTAGTGAACTATCAGCCTCCTGGTCTGCAGGCATGAGAGCTTTCCACTGAGGTACATAATATGCCCTCCCAAACACCATTTCAAAAGGAGTTAAACCCTTTGCATTTGGAACTGTTCACATACTCAGCAGTGCCAGAGGCAGACAGTGCACCCAGTTCTTCTGTGTTTCGATGACTAACTTTCTAAGTTTGTTCTTAAGGTCTCCATTGTGCCTCTCCACCAGTCCTGCAGACTGAGGGTGATAAGCACAATGGTTCTTAAGGGAAATCCCAAAGAAGCGTCCCAACTGTTGTATGGTTTGATTCACAAAATGTGTACCATTGTCACTATAAATTCTTTCCGGTATGCCAAATCTAGGAATAATCTCCTTTATGAGGGCTTTTGCCACTGTTGTTGCATCCGGATTCTTGATCGGAAAAGCTTCCACCCATCTAGAAAACATATCTACAATGACAAGGCAATATTTTTTTGTTATCGCATTTGTTCAGTTCTATAAAATCCATACAAATAGTATGAAATGGATATGGAGGTGTAGGAAAACTTCCTTGTTTAGGTTTAAATGCCCCTTGTGCATGATGTTTGTTACAAATATGACATGCCGCACAAAATTATTTTGTGTAATTTGTGAATCCATATGTTTGGAATATTCGGTTTACTAACTGTACCATCCCCCCTGTTGAGACATGGCACTGCCCATGGCTCAACAAAGCTGCATATCTAAACAAATTAGACGGCAAAATTGTTTTTTTTCTCTTTGGAGATGTACAGCCCGTTTTCAAGGATTGCTCCTCGTTTTTCCCATTTTTGTTTCTCTGCTTTTGTAGTAAGCGTCTGCATTGTTTTTAGCATTTCTAAATCTAAAATTTCAGAGGGTTGTAATTCCTCATCTAAAGGTAAAGTTTCTGAGTCTGAAGCTGCTTGCTTCGCAGCCGCGTCAGCTCTTGCATTACCTTTTGAAATTCTATCCTGCTGTTTCCTATGAGCTACGCATTTGCAAATAGCTAATTTAGTAGGTAACTGAATAGATTCTAACAATTCTAAAATAAATTGCGCATGATTAATTGGTTTACCACTAGATGTTATCATCCCTCTATTTTTCCACTGCTCTGCAAAAACATGTACAGTAGAAAAAGCATACTGACTGTCAGTATATATGTTTACACATTTGTCTTTTGCTAAGGTACAAGCTCGTGTTAAGGCAATCAGTTCTGCTGCTTGTGCAGACAAGTTATGTGGTAAGGATTGGGCTTCTAAGGTTTCAGTGTCTGTAACTATTGCATACCCCACTAGGTTTTTCCCTGTAGGGCCCCTTCTGCATGAGCCATCCATGTAATATGTCACCTCGGCTTTATCCAAGGGAATATCCATGAGATCTTGTCTGGGTAAGGTTTTCTGCTCAATTTCCTGCAGGCAACTGTGTGGCGTGCCATCCGCAGGAGTTGGGAGCAAAGTTGATGGATTTAATGTTGTGCATCATTCAATTGTCATATGAGGTTGGCTCAACAGTATAGTCATACAGGAAAGGTGTCTAGCAGGAGAAAGATAAGCTACCTTTTCTTGCAGTAAAATTATCGTAACTGCATGAGGCACTCTCAATGTGAGAGGGTGGCATAACACCACTGAGGCTGTAGCCTGTACTGCCATTGCAGCTGCAACCACTGCTTGCACACAGTGGGGCAAGGATTGCACCACTGGGTCTAACTGTGATGAATAGTAAGCTATGGGGCATTGCTTATCCCCAGATTGTTGTGTCAACACTGATGTCATATATCCTTGCTTACAGTCTACAGTTTGAAAGAAACGTTTATGATAGTTTGGTAATCCTACAACTAATGAAGAAGCTATTAATTGCTTCAACCTGCAGAAAGCTAATTCTGCTTCAGGTGTCCATTGTAATAAATCCTGTGCTGCCATCGGCTTTTTGTATATGAGGTCGGTCAGTAGAGCAGATTCCAAAGAATAGTTTGGTATCCAACTCCGGCAGAAGTTAGTTGTTCCCAGGAAGGACATCATTTCCTTCTTGGTCGCTGGTTTGGGTGCTTGTAAAATCGCTGTTTTTCTATCCTCATCTAGTATTCTATCTTCTTTGGATATTACATATCCTAGGTATCTAACTTGTTTTCTCCAAAGCTGTAGTTTGCTTTTGTTTACTTTGTGTCCCTGTGTTGCTAAGAATTGTAACAATGCTATGGTATCCTCCCTGCATTGCTGCTGGGTGGGGGCTGCTAGCAAGATGTCATCTACATAAAGTAGAATTTGACTATCCCCGGTGGGGTGAATCCCGTCAAATTACTAGCCATTTCTTGTGCGAATATTGTTGGACTCTCACAATATCCCTGTGGTAGTCGAGCATAGGTATACATTTTCCCCTGAAATGTAAATGCAAACCAATATTGGCTATCAGGATGTATAGGTATTGAAAAGAAAGCATTGCTGATATCTACCACAGAGAAATATTTCTGGTGAGGTTTCAAATCATTTAACAAAGTGTGTGGATCTGGCACTGTAGGTGCTCTAGGTCTTACTGCATTATTTACAGCTTGTAAGTCCTGAACCATACGCCATTCCCCGTTTGCCTTTTTAACAGGAAATAGGGGTGTATTACATGGTGAATCAGGAGATTCTACCAGTACTCCTTCTCTAAGTAATGCTGCTATTATAGGTTTGATTCCTATCTCTGCATCCTTTCTCAAAGGATATTGTCTCTTCTGTGGTCTAAATGCTGACTTCGGTGTAATAGTAACTGGTCCTGCTGTTCGAATAAGTCCTACATCTGACTTTCCTGTTCACCAAAGAATCTTTGGTATGTTACATAAGGCTTTCTCCTCTTCTTCTAATAAGAATGCTAATCAGCTGTCCTCGCTAGACTACAAGTGTACAGCTGGGTGTGCCTGCAATTACCAATTCAGTTTTTGTTTCTGTATTTCCTGCTCTGATAATTCTAAATCAGTTTGTTTCTCCCATCTCGTTACCTTTTCTCCTAGGTCTGCCCATTTTACATTTTTGTTCTTAGTTAAACTGACATGTGGTAATCAATTAGGTTTGTATAGTGCAAGGAATTCTTGAGGTAATGAACAGCTAACAACACTGTTTCCCTCAGTATCCCAGTACAGATTACGTAACACTAATCTGTTTGCACAATTTCTGAACAATTCTTGCTCATATTCCTTATCAGGTCCTGGTGTGCTATAGTAATACAGAGTGCAATGTAACAAATGCTGTATGTCAGTGTCAAGGGAGGGGGATTTACTGATGGCTACGTTCATCAGTTCCTCGGTCACTGCCCCTGGACCAGTCGTAACCAAGTCCTGGCTGTACCAGTAAAAAGTTTCACCCTCCGGTCGCACCAAAAAAGTATCCATTTGTCGCTGTGCCTCCATACCCTGCATAGTCAGAACTACTGCTATGCCATATATCTGCATAAGGTCCCTACCTAATAGGTTCACTGGACATTTTGCAGAAAAAACAATTTTACTCCTTTGAGTCATCTCTGAAACAGGGTCATTTATTGCTATATCATGGGAAAGTGGTTCCCGGTATAGCTGTCCATTTGAAGCTTTCACTAATATATAATCAGGTGATTCTGAATGTTCCCATAACTTGGAGGGGTGTATCAAGGTCCGTGATGCTCCTGAGTCACACAGGAATTTAACTTCCTTCCCCTCCACCAGAAGTGTAACTTCCGGTTTTGTGTCTGCTAGATAGAGTTCTAGGCTCAATAATGCTAAATTTAAAATCTCATTTTCTTCATCCTCCATGTCTACTTGCACTTCCTCTACTCCTTCTATCACATTTACATTTGCTCTTTCTTTATTGTCTTTTCCTGATGATTTCTGATGCTCGTATGGTGTATCTTCACCATCATATAGTCAGTCCTCATCTCCCTTATCCTCTGTGGTTACCTTCTTATTTTGTTTGCAATCCCTAGCTAGATGTCCTTTCTTCCCACACTTAAAGCATTCACCTCTCTTTTTCCTTTCTTCAAAGTCCTCTGACCGTTTGTCAGACTGTTTATTTCCCTGTGCATTTTTCTTACCCTTTTTACCAGACTATAATACATAAACTTCAGCTGTGTCTTCAGCAGTGAAGACTTGCGCTTTCTTTTTCTTTTTGCTATTAAAATGTCTTTCAGCATGTCTAGCATATTCAAGTAAGGCTTGTAACCTACTTGTTCAATGATCTATCATATGCTTCATAATGAAGCTACTAATAGGTGCAATGCAACCTTTTAAAAATGCATTTTTCAATTGTTGTTCATGCGGGGAATCATTAGTTTGATTTTCAGGAACTGTCATGCCACTATAATTGTTAAAGCACTCTAATAATCTGGCATAGTACCCATCTACTGCTTCATTTTCTTGCTGTATGCATTGATTAATACAAGTCCAGTCTGCTCTAGGTTTCCATTTCTCAGAGATTCGGTCTGTAAGGCCTTTTACTCTATTGTCAAGTTCTGCGTCACTATGTGGGAGTGGCTTAAATTCTGCATTACGAGGATTCCAGGTGCCATAAACCATGTGCCAATCTGGACCTACAATTTGTCTAACTACTTTTTCTACTTCTTCCCCATTTAAGTGGTAACTTAACCTCATGCCTTGTAAATCTTCTAGGAATTTTGTAAAATTAACTTTTGGATGGGGAATTCCCTCAGTAGCCTTCCGGATATCCTCCGGTGTCCATGGCCTATATACCAAGAGGGTTGGGTCCTGTCCAACCTGTCCTGCCTGAGGATTTGGTACCTGTATAAGTGGACATATTTCTTCCTCAGTCTCAGCTTGTAAATTTCTCTCCATTTGATACGATTCTATGTCCCCCTGTGTTTTACGTGTTCGGGACCTAGTTTCAATGGGATCTCTAACAAACAATTTCGGTTTCACTGAGACATCAGGATACCGCGGAGGTGGACCAGCTTGTCCACCCGCTTCATATCCTGAAAAAGAGAGTGGGGGGGAGGAGCTGTTGCTACTACTATATTATTATCTTATTTGTCTAAAAACAATGCCTTTGAATTATTACTCTTTTGTTCATTACGGTTTGCTTCCTCAATCCACCTGTGTGCCTGAGGAATGCCTAATTGCCATTGCTTCTTTGCCTGACCTTTTCTATCACTTTTAAGTTGTTTAAGAAGTTTAACAAGTGAAGATTTGTCTAATTTCCCATCAAATTCATATTTGTTAACCCATTTTGCATAATATCTAACATTATGTGCACATTGTAGTTGCATATATTTTGCGTCTTCAGTTAGGGGCGGGTCTCACGATGTTTTAGTGCACTGATTTCCCATGTTAATAAATGTTACGTAACCCTTTTACCACGTGGTACCACAACTTCAGTTCCTTTCACAGTTTATCTAGAATAACTGTCTACCTTATTCTGTTACCCTGATCTATGACCAAATAAACAGTAACTTTTCTTGTCCTTGATCTGTATGACAAATCTGACAAAAAAAACAATATTTACTGCAACCTAGTCCCTGATCTAAAACAGAAAAAAAAGGCAAAAAGTCTCCCTACCTGAGCCTCCGGTATTGAGCAGTCATGGTTTGAAGTGGAGATCCGCTCTTCAGCCACAGATCAGAAAGTGGCCAGCCTCTTTAAACGACAATTCAGTCGGAGGTCTTTTCACTCAAGAAGAACCATTTCTGTATCTTCTCCTGCATGCAGACTTTGATCACCGCTACGCTCTGATCCACAGCTTCTGAGGGATTCTGGTCCGAAGGACCAATCTGTTAAATGAAAAAATACTGTAATAAAAAGATCAATACACAGGAGGTTCAGGTTCAGGTTCTTTACTAGTGTACACCAGGAGGCAAAAAACATACAAGTACAGAATTTTGTCTGCATGAAACAGGAAGAACACAACTTTTATAGTATTTATTACTAGTATTAACCCACCAGGCTGATGTAGTCAGTCACAAGGGGTTTTACATCACTTTAGCTTACAATATTCTATTCATCTAAAATGCTGATACTACATTTTGCTTAAAAACTTTTCTAGTAAACAACGTGGCCTTGCTAGCCACCGGGTTAGTTACAATACCCCTTTACAAAAGTTTCCACTCAAGGTTCTAAATTAATTCGAACATAATAGTAGATACAGTTCTCAATACATTTTTCTTGCTACATGTTATCAGTTCCTCCTTGCAGCCAGTGCGTTATCTAGTAACATATTCAAGGACAATTACTCAAGCGGAAAAGAGCAGAAGATTCCCATTATTTCACACATTTAATTTCCTGACCCAGCAGATAATCACTTGTGAGAAGCATAAACATTTATTCTTGCTGAGCTAGCAGCTGCTGGGGTCAGAGGCCAACTTGCAAAAGGCACACTGCAGTTTCCAAAAGCTTCTTGCAGTTTCATATGAATTAATTTTTCTTGTCATAACATTAATAGAATAAAATGCATTATATCTTTCTTATTTCTTAATAAGCAATAAACATATACATTAATACTTATTTTTCTAACACCTGCTACCTCTCCTTGAAAACCTGCATGCTTCCTAACCCATAGTGCTCTTAGTTCCAGTGCTCATAACTCTTCAACAACAAAAGCTTATGATGCTTATATCATCATATTACCACTCATCTTTTCTATTTCATATGGTTTAGAGCTCTTACTTTTTCTGTTATCAACTCCTGTTTCATAAACCTTTCCATTACACTCTTATTTCTCAAATGTGCAGCAACTTCAAAGTCATATTTCATTCCTTAAACTGCTGCTTCCCTTTATCCACCTCTGCTTTTTTAGCAGTTCACAAATCTTGCAGTCTCTAATCCTTCAACCCTTTAAACATGGCTTGAATCCCCTTACCATATTACCGATGGTGATGTGTTTTCTCAGTTATCTACTTCAGTTGCTCCATGTAGTCTCTCCTCACCATCATCATTTCACATCCTTACCCTGTTTGCATTTGCATATGTGTTCTGTAATCCCTCAATAGAGGCCCTTCCTACAGCCTTGATGACCCTCTCCATTCTGTATCATTCCATTTCTTCGACTGCATGCAGATGTCCATAAACTTCTCCCCTGATAATTCCTCATTTCTGTTCTTTACAATCTAAATAGATTTCACACCAGTGTCAGTGGTCTGATTCATCAGTCAATACATTAATGGTAATAATTATCACAGATGGCATATCAGGAAAGACCATAATTCTGGTAATTTTCCACTTTTGACAACTGGCCCAGTCATATCACTTCCACTTTGCAAAATTTATCATCAGCATGCCTCTTTCCAGTCTATGAGTTCCTGGCTGTCATTCACTGTAGCCTCATTCAAGCTGCTGCTGTTGTTAGAGAATGGATCTCTCTATTCTCATCACCCATTTCCTCCTGTTTGTCTCTCTCACAGTGATAATCGGGTTTTCTGTCTCACTCTTCCTACTGTTGCAGCTTCTTAGATTTCCTTCTCTAAAAATCTGCTTTTCTTCAGCCACATAATCTGCCCTCATCAAGGTCCAGTTTGAGCTTTCCATGTCACTCTTCTCTTCCACCACCTTCTTCAAACTTCAGCCACAAACCTGTGCTGCACTATTGTGCTAATGTCCAGCTCCTCAACTTCTCATGATACAGTCTGGCTTGTTCTCATGCAATTCTCTTCCACCTCAGTTCTGTCCTCATACCCCACTATCCATCATACCTTCAACTTCTCACATCACCTCTGCTTTCACCAGACCTGCAATAATATCAAGTCTCCTTCACTAAAATTCCCATCTTTAAATGACTAAGATTACAACTAAGACAGCATGATAAGCAGTCTATATCAATGACATTTGTCCTCTTAAAGCCACTTAGACTGGCACAAACTCCATCTGCTGTGGAAACAAACTCATGTACTAATACTGTATTACTGAAGTCCACATACCATTGCATGTTACCAACCTATTCACCAAGACATCTCCAGTAACCACGCCTTTACAAAGAAAACTAGAAGAAGCACAACACATCAAGGCCTTTGGATGGTTCTGCACTCATTCTACTCTGTACACCTGGAAGATCCCCTTATGAAAGCCATCTTGAATGTTGAAAGCTGTAGACATTTCTCTGATCATGCTCCCTTAGACCACCTTCTCTGTAATCAGCTCTTGCAAACTGACCAAAATTTAACCTCCATGAACAAGTCTCCGTATCAACTACATCTCTTTGCATAAATATCAAGTCGTGTTCTATGTGCTTTTCTTCTTTGCATATTCTTATCCTTTTGTGTTACTTTATCTAATATGCAGTTCTTCTTTTCAAAAGCCATAGTCAGGATTTCTTTCTTCTTCTTGATCTTGAAACCAGGATTGCATTTTTCTGTTTTGCTGTCTAAAGTCTTCCTCTACCATCTGCTTGTGCCAGTTTCAGTTTTTTTTCAGAAATGGTACACATTAAACCCCGTTTTCTTCTCAAGGAATCATCCTTTCCCTTAAAATATTTAGTTTATGACAAAGTACTGGAGTGTTGAGTTCCGATGGTCATGTCTTTCAACTGTTAGGAACACCTAAAGATGACTGACTGTTATTGTATTGTCTGCTATTTTTTCCTTCAGCTTTGTTCAGTAGATGCAATGTGACTACTCAAAAGTTGTTTCTCTAAAGAAACTGCAGCCAAGACAGATGCAGGTTAAACCAAGAACTTATTTATTAATACAAAAGATGTTTTGGCAGAATGCCGTTCATCAGTTTAATAAATTAAAATACAAAAGCAGTGGAGAGATTACTTGATAAAGCATTAGGAAAAATAAACAAACCACATTTATATTTCAGATGTGGGCCAATATAAATATATTATTTCACATAGGCTGATGATACTTTTCCGATTTTATTTGACAGCCACTTTCATACATTACTAATAATGAACCCTAGTCATCAACTGTTTTTAGGTTAATTACCACATGAAGTACTTGATACACAACCTATGCATGTGTGTGTGTGTGTGTGTGTGTGTGTGTGTGTGTGTGTGTGTGTGTGTGTGTGTGTGTGTGTGTGTCTTTATCATAATATAATTTTATATTATATATCAAGAGCATACAATGACATGACACTGTATTCTAATATGTATGAATTTTAGAAGATCAAGGAAAACTCCTCAATCTTAACTTAATTAAAAAAAAATACAAAAACATTGATTTTGCAGGGAGGCAAGCCTCCCTTAAGCTGTATTTATTATATACACCAACTCTAAGATTATTCTCCACTGAGGAAAGTGAAAATTCCTCGATCCCCATTGTTTGCGATTTCACACAGAAAAAAACAGCTATGTGCAATCAGCTGATTTTTGATCAAGCTGTTGGCTTTTATTTCTTTTTGATGATTACCATTCAGGTGGGAGACTCATGCACTCGTGTGTGTGTGTGTGTGTGTGTGTGTGTGTGTGTGTGTGTGTGTGTGTGTGTGTGTGTGTGTGTGTGTGTGTGTGTGTGTGTGTGTGTGTGTGTGTATGTGTGTGTGTGTGTGTGTGTGTGTGGGTCTAGGGCACTGGAATGAACATCCAGTACCCCGACACACAGTAGGTCAATGGCATTTAGTCGAGAGAGAGAGACAGGCGGTCGACAATCCCCTTGTAGAAGAATATTTCCTTTACTTAGGGATTGTGCGATCTCAGAGTTAGCATATATAATTAGCAGGGGGGGTGGGGGTGCAGGGTGTCCCGCATCCCTGTAAAAAGACTTGCCATTGGTTTAGTCTACTCTGGGGTACTCCTTGGAGCATGCAGAGAACATGCTGATATTGGCGAGTTTGACATTCAGACGTTGATCTAAAGGGCATTGAGACAATGTGCATTCAATACAGTGTTCTATATCCATATTACGTATATATAAATATCTATCTATAATCTATATCTATATCTAATATATATATATATATACATATGTATAATAGGCAGTTATAGCTGCAAATGTGTATAGACTGTTTAATGCACATATAACATTTACACATCTGCAGTTATAAATTTTGTTTAATTGCCTTTGAGAATTTGGGGCTAATTTAATAAAATGTAATGCCTTTTAGACGTACTCAAAGAAAAAGATATATCAGTATGACATCATACTATGCATAAACGATCTGTTCTGAATTAAATTGATAGAAAATACTAGATTAATGGAGTTTAGCTGTACATCTTCTAAATATCTGCCAATAAAGACAGATCATTCATATATAGTCAAAGATATTCATGTCAAACATTCAAGGTAGCACTCCCAGTCTTGGTTATAGGAAACATTAAATATGCAAGTGGGAGTGTGTGTTTTTAAGAAGAACTAAACATAAAACACTGAAAAAGAAACCAAAAGAAACTTAACACCATTATAAAACTGAATGAAATTAACCCCAATAGCAAAATAAATAAATAAATAAATGGATAAATAAATAAGTAAATAAAAAATAAAAAATAACAAAAACAAAACAGTGAAATCAATAACATGAATGCAAACATGCTGATGCTTAATCTGTTGACTCAGAAGGTAAATACTACACCATGTTGTAATGATTTAAACTTGTAATATAAAGATTTTAAAAAAGTCAAGCTTCTTCTCTGGTTTCAGCAAAAACAACAAGGGAGGAAAAGAAACTAATAAAATAGAAAATACAGTCACAATGCATAAATATCAAAGATGGATTAGGAGACTGATAGACTGTGAGAGCAGACAACTATGGAATAAGTCAAGGATAGAGATGAGCGATTAGAGCCAAAGACAATGAGAAGACAGGAAATGGGATGGGAGGAGGATGAAGCACAATACACGGAGGCTAGCAAAGGGGCACCAGGGGTAGTTAGGGCAACAGTGGAATAAGCAGAATGGGAGTCGACAGAGGGGATTAGGAAGATGGAACAGACACTTTTAGCTAAATAGCAGAAAGAGAGAATGGGTGTACAATGCTGGTCCTAATGGTGAGAAAGAGATTGAAGAAAATTAGGAAAAAGCAGATATACTGACTGAATATAATTATTTCACTCTTCAAAGGGAAATCAAAAGGAGGGAGAGAAGGAAATGGTCTGACACCAGGAATTACTAACAGGAAGTATGCAGAGGGAGTTGTCCTTAAAGAGAGACAAAAAAGGCACAAAGATCAATCAGCTTCATTCCAGGCTTCTTAAAGATCTTGGTCATTTTGTTGGCAGACCCTATAACACAGATCTTCAAAGGATAATTGTTCAGAGCAGAAGTGCCTGTGGACTCTATTACAGCACGTGTGGTACCATTAAAAATATAAGGAACTACTGGCTTCTTAGCCTAAGAGCAGAAGCAGAGAAAGTTGTGTTACCTATAGTACTATATAGTACTAATGTATCTGTGTTCAGAGTTGCACCTATGTACCATCTAAGACTGCACCAACCCAGAAAACACAACAACAACAACAACAACCATTGTTTTTGTTGTTTTTTTTCTAATTTTTATGAATGACTTCTGGATTATCTTTGTTTGCTGACCACTGTGGGAATAATTAAAAAGGCATCCAAAAATTATTCAACACAAAATACAAAGTAATACAGCTAGAGCACAGTTTAAAGCGATAATTGACTCACATGATTTGGTCTTCCTGCTGCTCCTGTTCCTTCATCTGTAACATCTTGCTCAGGTTGATTAGAGTCTGTCCAAGCTGTATAAGAAAATCAAACAACAAACATGAAAGGTTCAATGAAGAGAAAAAAGAAAGCTGTAGCAGTTGTGTGACAAAATGAAATAATCCACAGTTTTATTCTCCATCAGGAACCCCAGTATAAAATGCATAACACCCGCGGTGAAACTCTGCTTACATGTTAGGCAGTTCAGAAGGTTCAACTTTGTTCTACCATCTTTCAGGCTGCATCCCTTATGCAGGCCTCATCTTTTAAGACCTAGTCATCCAGTCAAATAACTAAGGGCAGTGAGGCTGCATAATATATAATATATGACAATATTATGTTTAATCTTTTGCTTTTCTAATAATTTAATAATTTTCTAATAATTGTTTGCTTTATCTATTGTCATTATTATTTTGTATTTTGTGGTGGGGGGATTCTTTGCTTAAAGTTATTGTATGAGATCATGGCTATAGAAGGCCCCACAGGTAGATGCTTACATAACAGTAATACACAAATAGAAATATAAAAAAATTAAGTTCACACAATGCCATTCTATTCAGGACGTAACTCCTTGTGTGTCACCAGCTCAAGCTATATAACTCTCAGTACCACTCACTCTCAGAAAATATATCTAGTCTTTTAATGCTAACCCTCAGAGTCACTCTGTTTTTCTCTCTGTTATTGGTGTAGTGTTGCATGTATTTTATTAACATTTTACCCATAAAACACACTTTTGCGCACATGCACTTCTACAAATTCACTCAGTGTTTTTATGCTACGTGTATTTCATATCATCAGGTTACATCTAAAATGTTTCCTTTTGCAGTTGTACTTGCTCAAGTAATATTTTCAAATGAACACTGGAGAAATTATAAACCTGAATTTCTTGAGTACAAAAAGAGGAATCAAATGGTACTTTCATGCTTGCAATTGTATCTCTAACGAAACACTCTTCTCCAAACCTTTTATACAACATTGACTTAATAAGTGATAGCTAAAATGTGTCAACAAACTTTATGGCCAGGGTGTAGGCGCTGGCTAGTCCATCTTGGTTAGCAGTGAAGATATGGCCTGACTTACAGTATAAGAAGGCAATCAGTGGTGTGCTAGTAGGTAAGATTTTGGAATTATTGCAGTTATATTAGGGCAGTGAGCTGAGTGCTTTACTATTAAATATACTTTGGCACTGTTAATCTTTGAAAAATGTGCCTTATATATATATATATATATATATATATATATATATATATATATATACACACACACACACACACACAAGAATATAGAGAATTGTTTGTCACTGCCATAGTGTAACTTCACTTGTGTTATCACTATGCCCCATAACATCCACATTAATCCCATTAGTCCCATCTATGTCATCATCAGAGCTAAAAGAAGAGACTCAGACCTTAAGTGATGACCTTCCCAAGACTGCTGAAGTATGAGCAGTGGGGGGAGGTTCATATTTAACCTGGCCCCCTAACTCAGTGGAGGGGCACAATGTGTACAGCTTTGGTGTTTAGAATGAACACTATTGCTGCATGAACTCTGTTGAGCATGTGCAGTGGACTATGACCTATTATCTGTACAAAAATGTAACCATGTGCAAGGATAAACCTTCCTTGAAACAGCCATATCCCTTCCATTTAGTCATACTAATTCAGTTGCTGCATGCAGCCCTGTTTTGCTTCAAAAGTCACTGTTGCCTAGATGACAAGGTTTGTGTGAAGGATGCAGCCAGAACAACGGCAGAGGAAATGAGTGGTGTGGGAGAAACACTGAAAGATAGCAAATATTCACTAATTAATGCCTGTGAACACAGGGTCCACTGTAGGGCAAGTAAAAATGGTTTATGCCAATATCGGGAGCTTTGACATTGGGCTATACATTGCATCAAGTCCCAGTTCCAATAATATGGATATGGCTAGCATCTTAGCTTGCATTATAAAGTCTAATATCAGAGCAGGAACTGGACTTGGTAAATGAAAAGCCAAAATCAAGAAAACATCATGGAAAAAGGTTGGGGAACTAACATCAGGAAGCGGATGACCTCAGAGTCACAGTTTGGAAGTGCTCCATTTTCCATTTGAAAACAGAAGGCATTCAGGCCTCTGGCATGGTGAGTCCAACTGCCAATTCTTGCTGAAAGCAGGCATAATGTAGAGGTTAAAAGCTGATGTCTAGGCAGGAGGGGAGAAAAAAGACAAACAGCACTGAAAGAGCTGAAGAAGCAGCCAGTAAAATCCTGCAATAACAGACCCAGCTGGTGGAGACTGGAGGTAGAGAAATATTGCTGGGTAGCAGCAAGCAGGTTATAATCTATTTGGACTGTTCTTCTTTGACCCAGCAAACTGATCTGAGTCTAGCTTCTGAAATGCAGCCTGAAATATTATGATGAGTTGATTGCAACATTATAGCAAAAACCCATGCCTGGATATGAGTAATTCTGGATTTGCCCACAGTTGGTGTGGTTTGATCAGAAGGGCAATTAAACAATGACATTATTTAAGAAAAGAGTTATTTACTTTTCTTAAATAATGTCCTTGTATAATGGTACTGTGCTGCTCTTCTGTGTTTTTCCCCAGTTTCTTGGGGCTTTCTTGATGTACTGCACATGCGTATGGGACTTTCATTACCATGCTTACACAGTACATCAGTGCTGTGAAAAGGAAGCAATTGAGAAAGGAAGATATAAGTTGCTTTTTTGTTTATAATTTTAAAAAAATGAAATTGGGAGACTTTCACTGTACAGAAGGGACAGCACAGAGAAAATTTTAAGGATAATCAGGTATATTTAGTAGGAACAAGGAGCACAACTCTCTGCCAAAGGTGCTCTCACCAAAACCAGAAAATGAAGTAAAATACGAAAGTGAGAGCAAACACCACGAAAATACCTTCAGTATAGCTGAAAACTCTTCAATATAGAAACAGTTGAAAACTCTTCAATATAAAAACGTTCCAAAAGGCAATAGCATAAAAACGAACACCATTTATTGTAGAATATGGAATAAGCGCTTTCACGTAGTCCAAGCTACGCTTCATCAGATACAATCACATAACTTCACTCACTCTTAAATACAAAATGTAAGATATTTTGGCGGGCTCATTAGTACCCTTATTATTCAATGCATCAATTAATCAAACACCTTGGATACTTGATTAACTATTGTTGCATTGCAGACACTCCATTGCAGCCTAAAATCAGAGTACAACACTAGCTCTTACTAAAGTGCATAGAAAAATGCTTCATCCCAAGACAACAATCCATGAACATTTAAAAAACATTTAAAAAACACAAATAATTCACATTGCTCAAAAATGCGATATCCTAACACAATGTTGAACCCCTAAACAAACAATTCAACGATCAGAAACAGCAAAAGCATCTGAATAATAACATATCAACATTCTTTAAAAACCTCTGATGTTCCGATTGACAAGATATACTATCTGTCATGTTTCTACTAAAGGTCTTACCTTCTAGTTGCACAGTTGAAAATCAAGTTAGTAGTATAACCTTAATCCATAGATAACACCGATGTATAAATTATTTATAGGTGAAAGCTCAACGTCAAGGACTCTATCCCACAGTTAGCAGCATACTACTATAAGCATCAAAGTGCGTCAAGCAATGACTTGTATATAAAAGTATGCCTCTGGGTCCTAGTGTCCGTTTTATTATAGTGAGTTGCTATCTCACTCAAGGTAAATCCCAAGCTCTATTAGACATAATAGCACAGATAGTAAAGCAAATAACGTTCAATATCTGAATGTGTGTATTAACCAAAAGAGGCAAGATAAAAGAAACAAAAACATGTAAAAGATATAAGAAGTATTATACGTATTGTCTATCTAACCCTATAAAAACAAACTCATAAGTACTATCAACTCCCTGTATGGTACAGAGTGGATAAAGATGTATAAAAATGCATAAAAATCCAGACTAAGAGAGAAAAATCACATTTGTGAAAATCTAAATATAACATATAACAAGACTAACAAAAGACAAGCTTGGAGTCTAGATATACAGAGGGTGGCTAAAAACTATCATGGAATCAATGTGCACAATACCCAGAGAACAGAACCAAACTGGTGAGATATCATGATCTGTTGGCAATGAATCTAGAGGTCAACTAATGAGCCAACATGAAATAGAAAAAAACCGCAACTCGCTGGCTACTAGAGAAACTACTTCCTATCAATTTGTATGGGTTTCAATGAGACACAACTATTCAGCCCTGGTGGTAAGTGTGCTGCTAGTTTCAAAATCCAGTGCAGTTCAGCTTTCGCTAAGTCATTACTATTATTGCCCCCTCTTACCTTCTTGTTTATTATTTGAAGTACTCTAAAGGTGAATGAATGGGTGTTGTGTTCATTTACATGTCTAGCTAATGCATTAGTTTCATCCAGTTTGGTGATATCATATTGATGATCATAAATGCGATCCCTCAATCTCCTTTTAGTCAAACCTATATAAAATGCTGTACAGAGGGAGCAAGTTGCTAGATACACCACGTTTTTGGTATTACAATTAGCATAGTGGCTGGGTCTAAAAACATGGTTTGATCAGAAGGGCAATTAAACAATGACATTATTTAAGAAAAGAGTTATTTACTTTTCTTAAATAATGTCCTTGTATAATGGTACTGTGCTGCTCTTCTGTGTTTTTCCCCAGTTTCTTGGGGCTTTCTTGATGTACTGCACATGCGTATGGGACTTTCATTACCATGCTTACACAGTACATCAGTGCTGTGAAAAGGAAGCAATTGAGAAAGGAAGATATAAGTTGCTTTTTTGTTTATAATTTAAAAAAAATGAAATTGGGAGACTTTCAATGTACAGAAGGGACAGCACAGAGAAAATTTTAAGGATAATCAGGTATATTTCTTTACTTCTGCATAACATAGCTGATTACCCTTGTATTTTTTCTGTCCCATCTGCATTATTCTTTTGAAGTCTCTGGTTTTTGAAAGTTTATTTAAAAAAAAAAAAAAAAAAAAAGTAGAGTTTCCATAGCATATATTAATAGAAGAAAGTCTGGGTGACTTTTCTATTGGTATATGCTCGAGTTACAACAGGCTTTCTGGTTGGGCTGACCAATCAGTGAGCTAGCTTTTGTATGTTAATGGCCAGTCATTGTATAATACATAATAATTCCCACAGGTAGTTCACAGCCAGCCCAACACTTTCCCAAAAAGATTTGTCATTGCATTATAAGTTTAAACAACTGCACTAAAAAGCTATCCTAGATATTAAACTCACAGCTGGGACTTTTCTAAACAAAGATCCGAAAGAAAAGACTCCGCCTGCAGTTACTAACATGGGAGAGTTAACAGAAGACCAGGTTTTGCAACAACATGTATTTTATGAACAATAATAACTATGAAGTAATATCTGCAGTGACTGACTAACTGTAGTACTCAGTGATTTACCAGAAAATCTAGATTGTTTTAGGAGCAGAGCAAAAGTGCAAGTCAAAATCAAGGATATTATGCAAAATTTAGGACAAATGAGAGGTACAGTATGCTTACAGGGAAAATCAATGAATGCTTTTAAGTGAGGGAAAGGAGTGTTGGAGTTTGCATAATGGTTAATATATTTACCTTATAGACACAAAGTACAAGGTTTGAGTTTCACCTTTGGGAAGCATGGCTAGGCTTAAAAGGCCCCCTGGGGTTGTTAACTTAGTAATCACTTATGAACCTTGTGAAGACTGCTAGAGAAGGGTGAAGGATACCAGCCTAGCCAGATAGAACTGTGCAGATAATTCTGGAATTTATAACATAAATGTAAAATACAGGCTTGTTTCTTAAATTAAAGAAAATACTGTAAAATGTTGAACTTCAAGATTGTAGCAACATTGCCATCTGCTGTAAGGAAAATTAAGTCAAGCATTTCAAGTCTTTCTTTTGAAGTTAAAATTATTTCAAATCTGTCCTTTGATCTAGATAGTGGTGCCGAAGAGGCTAGCTGAGCACATTCTTTCTATTGTTTTAACTTAAAGAATAATTACTAGATTGTACATGTGAAATGTCTTTTATTGTTGTAGCTTCCGGAGCAGGTGTTAGATTGTTAAGTAATGCAGCCTGTTGGCCGGGAAACTCTAGGCTAAGTGTCAAAGAAATTATGTAATGGGAACTAAATGAGAATGATGTAATCTGGACGGGCCCAGCAGAAATGTTTGTTAGTGATTTTAAAAACTATTGCTGAGAGAGAGACTGTAAGCATTTTGATCTTGGACATTCAACTCATCAGCATTGCATTATGCTCTCTTAAGTAAGTTATCTTAGAATTGTGTTTTCTTGTAGCAATAGCTAGGAATTAGAAAAGATAAGTGTTTTTCTATTATGTCAGAACTGTACTACTGAATTATTTTAAGTTTCTGTGTGATCTCTGAACTCTTGAATAGCACTGTGGTATAATAATATTGTCTTGTGTTTTTAGTATTTATTATTAAATATTTTTAAACCCTTTTCAACTGTGGCTGGTTTATGTAGAGATAATTTAAGCTATAGAGTAAATTGCATGCTTATAAGTGATCCTGTACTAAGCCCTTCCAATAAGCCTTGATTGCTTAAGTTACACTACTATTGGATAATAATATTGTGCAGTAATAATTGGACATCCTTCTAAGGGCCTTTGGATAGCTGATAATTATTAGCTGGTGGTGGCAGGAATTACTACCGTATAGTCTGGGTATAGGGGCACAGCTGGAGAATCTGTGTCAGCCTTTCCCAGGAGTGTCTGTGAAGTTGCATAAATACTCATCTCAAAGTGTGTGTGTGTGTGTGTCAGCTACTTGGGGAGGGACATGAAGCACTGGTTGGACATAGAGGGTACTGGAGGTTAGCTTACCAGCTAGGCTGAGATCTGGACCCTATAGCTGTGCCAGTGAGGAGTCTTATTGGGGACCTGGAAAGCAAGGGAGCAACCAGTCCCAGACTGACTGTGATCTCTTTGTGCTCTTAAGGGAAATTGCACTTTAGTGTGTGTATTTGTTATCCTTTTCTCCTATATGAGTTGCCCTCTCTGGTGTTAGTGGTGAGGACTGAGGCTCCTTGATTGCTGGGCCATGGCACGGGCATCACATATTAATTAGTGACAGTGGTTGGGATAAGATATTCTCACATATTAATTGGTTTGCAGTGGTGGGATCCACTACACATATTAATTGGTGGGCATTAGTGGGATATCCACATCACATATTAATTAGTTGGCAAATACTAATTGACTGGTAGTGGTGTGGGTAGAGTGAATCCTGTAGCTTATGTACAGTGATCTCTGAAGGTGATTTGTACTCTAAATCAGCCACGCAGTGAATACTCAGAGTTCAGATCACAATTGTTTTATTTCTTTTGTTAGCTTAGTTAGTCAGAGTGAGCAGGCAGCATGCCAGCAGAGGAGTATGGAAAGCTGACAAGGAGCCAGCTGGTGGAGATATGCCAGGCTAGGGAACTGGTGCATGGAAACCTGAATAAGGCAGACCTGTTTGCAGCCTTGGTTACAGCTGCATCAGAAAACAGCATCCAGGAGAACAATCAGACTGGCAGAATGGACAGCTCAACCTTTTTGCAGTGGACTTAAAAATCCAGCTGGAGCTAAAGAGACTTGAGTTGGAGGCCAGGCATTTGAAGATAGAAGCTAAAGGAAAGGAGCATCAGAGGAGGCATGAGAGGGAAATGCTGACTCTTCACCAGAGTCATGGAGGTAATGGGGATATGAGTAACTGGACCCCAGAAGCACAACAGGTCAGTAAATTTCTTCCACAATTTAAAGAGGGGGATCATTTTGATAGTTTCATTCATATGTTTTAGAGGTTATGCAAACAATATAGTGTTGACCAAAGGCTCTGGATACGGTTCCTGACCTCCTTACTCCATGGGAAAGCTGTAACTTTTTGTCAAAAATGCCTGATGCGGTCTGTTTTGATTATACTGCTGTAAAAAAGTATTTTAGAATGTTTTAAGTTAACACCTGAAATGTATTGGAAAAAGTTTTGTGAGCATAGACCCAAGGCAGATGAAAGTGTGTGTGAATATGTTGCTGAACTGAGCACTTATTTTTATAGCTGGGTGAGTGGATGTCAGGTCACCACTTTTGAAGGGCTGGCCAAACTTTTGGTGAGGGAACAAGCCTTTAGCACTTTGCCTGAGGACATGAGGTTCTGGTTAGCTGATAGTCAATCTGCTACTTCAGATGAGTTGGGGAAGAAGGGAGACCTATACCTGGCAAACAGGGCAGCCCTGCACAGGAAGGGGACCCCCAGTACTGCTCATGTGTCTAAAGCAACCCATGGTGGGAAGCACAGACTGCCACAACAGAGTCTGCCAGTAGCAGGGGAAGCCACTAGTCCAGGTACACATCCAGGAGCTAGGGTTAAATGTTTTTAATGCAACCAGTGGGGCCATGTGGCATACAGATGTCCACGGAGGCAAGAGTGGGAACAAAAGGTGAGAGAGCCAGTAAGTGGGAAAGACAAAATGCCAATAGTATGTTGTCTTGAGACAACAGGAGCACTAAACTGCCATCCTGCAGATGTCCTGAGAGGGAAGGATTTGGATGAGGCAATACCATGTGATTATGTAGCTACACGCAGTGAGGCTAGGAGACAAGCATGTGGGTCTGGTAGCATGGGGAGACCCGGACAGACTGCATACTTGCATCCAGGACTGGTGAGGTGGTTACTTCAGGTAGGGAGCTACTCTGTAGCAGTCAGCCTGAAGGTAAGCCACAGCTGTTTGGGGGTACTGATGGTCCCTTGGACAGAGTGACTGCAAAGGTAGAGGTGAGTAGTAGTACCCAGGCTGACAGTGAGGCACCTGTGGAAGGGATGCTGAGAAGGGTTACAAGGAGAGAGTTGAGACAGGCTCGGATCTCAGACCCTACATTGCAAGGCCTGAGGCAAGTAGCTAGAGAGGCACCTGATTCTCAAGGGAAGGGGGGATCTGTATACTGAGACAAAGGGTTACTATACAGAGAGTGGACCCCTGAGGGAGGGCTAGAAAGTGAGAGAGTACAGCAGTTGGTTGTGCCTAGAGCCTACCGTGTGGCACTTCTAGCCATAGCCCATGACATTCCCTTTGCAGGTCATATGGGCAAAGAGGCATTTTATGCAGAAATTCTCTTGGCCTGGAATTTCCAGAGATGTAACAAGGTACTTCAGGACCTGTTAACAGTGCCAAAAGATAGGCAAGGCAGGAGACAAGGTGAGAGCTCCTTTGATGACTTTGCCTGTGATTGAGGAGCCATTTCAGAGGGTAGCTATGGATATTGTGGGTTCTCTGAGTACTCCAAGTTCCACAGGGAAAAGTATATCCTAGTGGTAGTGGATTATGCTACACTATACCCTGAGGCAGTGGCTTTGTCCTCCATTGAGGCAGATATGGTGGCAAATGCTTTGTTAGAGATTTTCAGCAGGGTGGGTTTTCCAAAAGAATTACTGTCTGACAGACATGCCAATTTCATGTCAGACCTTCTGGCTTGTCTGTGGAAGTCCTGTGGGGTGAAGCACATGAAGACCAACCCTACCATCCCCAAACTAATGGACTTGTTGAGAGGTTAAACTCTACAATCAAGTCTATGCTACAGGCATTTGCAGATCAGTTTAAGAGGGAGTGGGACAAATATTTAGCCCATCTGTTGTTTGCTTAAAGAGTTTCCCCAGGAATCCACAGGTTTTTCACCCATTGAGTTGCTGTATGGGCATAGGGTTAAGGGACCTCTAGATTTAATTTGAGATGAGTGGGAAGGTGAGTGTGAACCTCACAAGGAGTCTGGTGTGGCATACATCCTAAACCTCAGGACAAGGCTCATGGGAACTTATGGGCTTGGCCCAGGAGTACCTAGAAGAATCCCAACAACAGAAAAAGGTGTTGGTATGACAGGAATGCTCAAGCTAGAGAGTATGCTGTGGGGCAGCAGGTAATGGTTCTCATTCCTGTCAGACACAACAAGCTACAAGCAGCCTGGGAGAGACCCTACAAGGTGGTAAGAAAGGTAAGTGATGGTCACTACATGGCAGAACTGCTAGGTAGACGGCAGAGGCACAAATTGTACCATGTAAACATGATGAAACCTTACCATGATAGGGAGGCGTTTGTGCTGAGCATTTGCAGTGGATTGCAAGATGAGTCTGAGGGAGATCTGGGGAATGATCTCCTTAGTGAGGCTCAGGCTGACATCTTGGTGGAAGGGGTAGCAATGTCCCAGCAGCTATCTCCTACCCAGGTTCGAGAAATCCGAGCAGGTTTGCAGGAGTGTGGGGACATGTTCACTGGGAAACCAGGGTGCACCCACTTGGTGCAGCACCAGGTGGATACAGGACCCCAAAGGCCTATCAAGCAGGCCCCTTATAGGGTGCATGAGAGAGTCAAACAGATACTGAGGGAGGAGGTGCAGGATATGTTGGAACTAGGGGTGATTCAAGAGTCTAACAGTCCCTGGGCCTCCCCAGTGGTGCTGGTGCCAAAGAAGGATGGCAGCACCAGGTTCTGTGTGGATTACAGGAAATTAAGTAGTCACACACAGTCAGATAATTACCCCATGCCTAGGACAGATGAGGACCTAGAGCAGCTGGGTGGGGCTAAGTATCTTACAACCATTGATCTTACCAAGGGTTACTGGCAGGTGCCCTTGACTCTCAGTGCTAGAGAGAAGTCAGCCTTTGTGACTCCTTTTGGCTTGTATGAGTTCACAAAGATGACCTTTCTGATGAAGAATGCCCCAGCGACTTTCCAGAGGCTGGTAGATCTTATCCTAGTAGTAGCAAGAGGGTTTGCCCTTGCTTACCCAGATGATATTGCCACCTACAGCCATTCCTGGCCAAAGCACCTTCAGCATGTCAGGGAGGTGCTGGGCAGGCTACAGAGGGCAGGGTTGACCATTAAGCTGAGCAAATGTCAGGTGGGGATGGCGGAGGTCTCCTACCTAGGACATAAAGTGGGGAGTGGTAAGATAAGGCCAGAACCTGCCAAAGTGGAAGCCATGCAGGCATGGCCTACACCTGTTACTAAAAAGCAGGTGAGGGCATTTTAGGGACAGCAGAGTACTACAGAAAGTTCATCCCCAGTTATAGTACCATAGTTGCTCCTTTCACGGACCTGACTAGGAAGAACAGGCCAGATAAGGTAGTGTGGACCCCAGCATGTGAGCAGGCATTCCTGAAGCTTTAAAGAAGCTATTGGAGGACCCCTTATGTTAGCCAGTCCAGATTACAGCAAATAATTTGTTGTGCAAGTGGATGCTTCAAACCATGGGGTGGGGGCTGTACTTGGCCAGATTTCTTCAGGGGGAAGAGCACCCAGTGGTTTATTTCAGTCATAGGCTCCAACCCAGGGAGGAATGCCATGCAGCTGTAGAAAAGGAATGTCTAGCCATAGTGTGGGCACTGCAGAAACTTCAGCCTTATCTGTATGGAAGAAAATTCACTGTAATGACAGATCACAACCCCCTAACATGGTTAAACAAAGGCAGTCATCAAAAGGCCAAGTTGCTAAGATGGAGCCTGGGGTTGCAGGCATATGATATGTCAGTGCAGCACCACAGTGGGAGTAGCAATGCCAATGCAGATGCACTCTCAATACAGGGAATAGGGTGAGGTATACTCAGATAGACCTGACCCTCTCAAGCGGCATTTCTCAAGGGTCACTTGAAAAACTACCTTGAGTACTCTAGGGGGGAGAAATGTAAAGACTGGTAAAGAAAGATGAAGGCTGCCAGCCTAGCCAGATAGAATTGTGCAGATAATTCTGGAATTTGCAAATATAAATGTAAAATACAGGCTTGTTTCTTAAATTATAGAAAATACTGTAAAATGTTGAACTTCAAGATTGTAGCAACATTGCCATCTGCTGCAAGGAAAACTAAGTTAAGCATTTCAAATATTTCTTTTGAAGTTAAAATTATTTCAAATCTGTCCTTTGATCTAGATAGTGGTGCTGAAGAGGCTAGCTGAGCACATTATTTTTATTGTTTTAACGTAAGGAATAATTACTAGAGTGTACATGTGAAATGTCTTTTATTGTTGTAGCTTCCAGAGCAGGTGTTAGATTGTTTAATAATGTAGCCTGTTGGCCTGGGAACCCCAGGCTAAGTGTCAAAGAAATGATGTAATGGGAATGAAATGAGAATGATGTAATGTGGGAGGGCCCAACAGAAATGTCTGTTAGTGAATTTAAAAACTATTCCTAAGAGAGAGAGAGAGAGAGACTGTAAGCATTTTGATCTTGGACATTCAACTCATCAGCACTGCCTTATGCTCTCTTAAGTAAGTTATCTTAGAAGTGTGTTTTCTTGTAGCAATAGCTAGGAATTAGAAAAGATTAGACTAAGTGTTTTTCTGTTATATCAGAACTGTACTACTGAATTATTTTAAGTTTCTGTGTGATCTCTGAACTCTTGAATAGCACTGTGGTGTAGTAGTACTGTCTTGTGTTTTTAGTATTTATTATTAAATATTTTTAAACCCTTTTCAACTGTGGCTTGTTTATGTAAAGATACTTTAAGCTCTAGAGTACATTGCATGCTTATAAGTGATACTGTACTAAGCCCTTCCAATAAGCCTTTATTGCTTAAGTTATACTACTATAGGATAATGATATTGCACAGTAATAATTGGACACTCTTTTAAGGGCCTTTGGGTAGCTGATAATTATTAGCTGGTGGTGACAGGAATTACTGCCGTATAGTCTGGGTATAGGGACATAGCTGGAGAATCTATGTCAGTCTTTCCCAGGAGTGTCTGTGAAGTTGTATAAATACTCATCTCAAAGTGTGTGTGTGTGTGTGTGTGTGTGTGTGTGTGTGTGTGTGTGTGTGTGTGTGTGTGTGTGTGTGTGTGTGTCAGCTACTTGGGCAGGGAGACGAAGCACTGATTGGACAGAGAGGGTACCGGAGGTTAGATTGCCAGCTAGGCTGAGATCTAGACCAGGAGAGCAAGGGAGCAACCAACCCCAGACTGACTGTGATCTTTGTGTGCTCTTACGGGAAATTGCACTTTACTGTGTGTTTGTTGTCCTTTTCTCCTATATCAGATGCCCTCTCTGGTGTTAGTGGTGAGGATTGAGGCTCCTTGATTGCTGGGCCAGGGCACAGGCTTCACAAACCTATAAACCTTTAAAGTGTGAGCCAGAAACATCAACTGATTATGCTGTGAATCAGATAGTAGGAACCAGAAATGGAGGTAATGAATTATGCCTAAACCCAAGTATTTTGTTTCTCCACCATCTCTTGCCATTTATTAGCTCTATGTTCCAATCAGGAAATCGGAGCTGTTTCTGAAAAATTACAGTCTAGATTTTTATACCTGACTTTTATTTATAATGCCATGAAGACTCTATATCCACATTGCTCTTCTATTAAGTTGAACTGATTTTATCTAAATCTATGCTTGCTCATTATTTTTATTTCATGTACAAAAAGCACTGTCTTTCAATCCAACACCCCAATGCATGGACCGTTTCACCTCTACCATATGCATTGCCTACTCCATCTGGAAAAAATGAGATGCAGTGATTTAGAATATCTTTACAAATCTTCCTACATGATATACAGGACTGCAGATCAAGGAAGGCAGGCGAGCAATTAGAATAAGTTAAGGTAGAAGAGGACCCAAGTCAACAATATAAGATGGAAAACGAAGAGAAAGGAGTTTACCCTTATACAAAACAAAAGGCAGATATGTCTTAGGCGCACAGTATAACAGGTACGTCACAAACAATGACTAAGAAGAGGAGGCTTGGAACCCATGCAAGGGAAAGAGAATGGCAACACTTTAAACAAAGACTACAAAGGAGGTCTGGGATATAAAGTGGAGGTTGAAGGCTTAACTGTAGATCTATGGTTTGTTTTATCATTGTCCTAAGATTAAGGCTCCCTCTCCTTCATCTTAAGGTACCACTCCATCACTGAACGCTTTATGGAAAAAAGATAGTTCTCAAGAGCATTGCTTCTCTATATCACCATTAAATTTCTCCTTGAGCTATGACGGAGGAGTAAATAATTTACAGGTAGTGCAAAACTCTGTAGTAAATACATTACCAACAGGTTATACATGTTCTATGAAAGTCACATTGGCTTCCTATTCGATACAAAACTTTTTTCAATATCCTATTGCTAGTTTAGCTGCCTTCAATCTGGTTTCCTCTTACCAGTGGGATCTGTAACATACTGTTCTCTTAATCCATTGTGCTAAACCTCCCAGGGATTGCCAATAGTTTGCTCTAAGCATTTAGAAGCATTTATACATTTGTTTATTGCAGGATACACCTTTGGAACCTACTACAATCATCAGCATCTGGAAGTATTCCTTTGTTTGCTTATTAGGCAGTATACCTTCGGAACCTACTGCAATCGGTTGCATCTGTAGTTTTCCACATTGGCCTACTTTAGCCGATGTTTAAAAGACTAACTTTTTGATTTAGTCTTTATTTTAAAATTTTAAGATCGGTCACTGGCAAACATCTTGTGCTTTTTGTTTACCAAACATTTCTAAATATTTTGTTGTTTAAAACTTGAACCTACATTTTTGTTGTTGTTACTTTTAGTTTGTATGATATAGCATTTTGAAATGTTTGTATTTATTTATTTATGTTGTATCTAGGACTTTGTGTTAATGCATGTAGTAAAGTGATACAGAGTATCTTACTGCATTAGGCCATGCTGTCGGCTGAAAAACAGATGACTTGTCACTGAAATTGTACAATCACATTTTAGTGCCACTAATAAAGTTATGTAAGAATGTTACAGTGTCTGTTTAGTGAGGTCAGCACTCACACACCCTTACAGGTTGACTCTATGTCCAACTTTTGCCTGGGCCCTGCCTTCTGTTTACTATATGCCTAGTTTCCTTATTTCATGATGTACAGATAACTCTCTACAAGAACTGTGTTCTTTCTGCTTTGTGCAGTGCTACTGGTTGTGTTGCCTTTGCCATTTGTCTGCTTTTTTTGACCAAACAAAAGAACTAATAAAACTGAATCTTATTCACTAGTAACAACTCAAGAAAGGTGTCCAAACTCCAAACAGAAACCAAAGTACTGAACTGTACAGACAGGTTTCAGAGTACTGTGGTGTCTCTTTGTAATTTGATCAAATTTACTGAGTTGTTACAATTTTTTGTTATGCCATATGATGTAACTGTATCTATGTGCTTAACACACAAGTATGACATAGCATCTCTCTCACTGAGTGGACAAATTGCTATGTGATTAATCAGTGTTCAGTTCACAGGCATGCAAACTCATCATGGACATACAACTTAACATCTACCTCCCCAGTCTCAGTCCACAGTCATTCAATCATCAAAATCATAAGTCTCTAAAATAATTTAAAATGTGGCATACATAAACCTATTTTTATTTTCTTTACTGTATAATGCACCACAACATGCCACAGGGTGATACTACTTTCATCAAGAAGGGCAGTACAGGTCAAGATTTTCACCATAAAAAAAGAGGCCTACAGGAACAAGTAAAACAATCAGCTACCAATGGTTATTGTAGAAACAGACCCCTGGATTCAATAAACTCCATGCAGGAGTAGTGCTATTCATGCACGAAGTAGTTCATGTCCATGTAGCCAAAGCAGCTTGCCTTGCAGATTCATGAAGATGTGCTGCTGTTAAGGCTATATGGACATGAACCATAAATGAGTGCAGGGGGAGTGTTTAAGTAGTGCATGGACTATGAACACACCCCCTGCACTCAGAAAGTGCCATACAGTGCTTTCAAAAGTATTTCAGTGTTTGTGGACGTTGAAATAACTAGGGGAGCAAGAAACTATGCAGGAGGTGTGTGACAGATTCGGTCACACACTCCCTGCATTGCAAAAGTGCTGTATGGCCATAGCCATTAGCTGCACAAGTGTCTGCAGAATGCCCAGATGCCTGCCTCACATACATTTCACCCTCCTAGAGCAATAAAGCAGTACAAGGCCATAAATAATGGGGGGACAAAGCCACAAAAATAGGAAAACGTCCTAAATATTGCACTGACAAACCCGAAAGCTAATAGAATAATAGGTTTGTAGCAGCACAGACTTCCTGCAAGGTATGAAGATAGAAACAGAAATGTCTGCCATGTGAAAGCGCCGTACGACCATAGCCGTTAACTGTACAGGTGTCTGCAGAATGCCCAAATGCCTGCCTCACATACTTCTCACTCTCCTAAAGCAATAAAGCTGTAGAAAGCCATACATAATGGGGGGACAAAGCCACAAAAATAGGGACATGTTAAATATTGTACTGACAAAACTGAAAGCAGACAGAATAAAAGGTTTGCAGTAGCAAGGACTGCCTGCAAGGTATGAAGACTGAAACAGAAATGTCTGCCATCTGAAAGTGCCATAGCTGTCAACTCAACAGGTTTATGCAGAATTCTCAGATGCCTGCCTCGCATACCTGTTAACCTCCTAGAGCAAGAAAGCTGTGGAAGGCCAGAAATAATATAATATTTTTTCCATACTAAGGAATGTTTAAGTATAGCTGAGTGGGTGTGCACATTATGGCCCTCCACTTAGCATTGCTTAAACATCCCATAGGAGATAAATAAAAATATACAGCTGAAATTCACAAACTGAAATAGTTTAGTGGTTAGAGTCCTGGCTTTATATGCAGGCATTCACTGTGTGAGTACTAAAACAGGCAAGTTATTTTTATATGGGAAAGAAGTGTTAAAATTATTATTTTCAACTGAAATTATGTAGTAACTCTTTTGTGTCAACCAGGGTAGTGTAGCTGGTAAAATGGAAGTGTGAGTGTATATAACATGTAAAACCACCCATGTATACACAAGTGTCCCATACAGTATAGTTATACCCCTTGCTAATGTCATGAAAGCACAGAGGGATGTCATATAAAGTAAATCATACACATTTACTAAATTAAGTCATTATTCTGATAATTTTTAAAAAATGAAAAGTGAGCAATGGTTAGCAATGTTCAGCTATGCTTAACACATTTAAGCATCACTTAGACATGAATGCTAAGCAGCAGTTAGCTCAGCTAAGTGAATTTACGCACTGTTAAGCAGTGCTCAGCAATTTCCCTTTAAGCACTGTTCAACTCAGCTTAGTGGATTTGCACACTGCTTAGCAGAGCTTAACATGTTCAAAATGGTCCAGTGACATCAAAAGGGCAAGCATATCATCTTATTTTAGTGGTTCAGGTGGAAATACAGCCAGAATCTGTTATAGTTCATCTGTACAGGTACTATAGCTGGTATAGGTGAAGAAGCAATTTTTCAGGTGCAGCACTGGAGCATTCAGAATTCCAGGGTCATGGCTGGACTTTTTGTAGAAACCATGAGGAGAGACTGCTGCAGGGCCAGTACCAGGGCTCACAATACAAAGTGGAGACCTGGGACCATCTTGCACATGATCTCACAGGTGCTACTAGCATCCCTCAGACTGGTGAGCAAATATGGCACCACTATGCTGACCTAAAGTGGAGGAAGGGGGCACTCTTGGCCCAGTAGATCCAAGATGCATGGACATGGAATGCTCCAGTAGTGTGTAACTGTCACTATCAAGTAGTTTGTGGCAAATACTAGCCTGGGAATGTGATAGACAGGTATACATAATGATTGTATTTTCTTCCCTACATCTGCAGCAGAGAGGGCTAGTAATGTAGAAGCTCATGCTGACAGAGTGCTGAGGCTGGGCCGACAGGCTGGTGAGTACAAATCTATTTTGCAGTATATTGTTCAAATAGCTAAGAAGGAGTGCATTGCTTACTGCTAGTAGGTATACTGTTACTGTGAGAAATGAATAAATAAAAAGTTTGACCAACTAATATTGATGTGCAATAAAGATCCCTACAAAAAAACTGTTGTGTTTATTCTGGTATGGTGTTGTAGACATATATAATGTGTATAGGTTCTTCACAGCAAACATGGCTGTGACAGCATACATTAACTGAGGTTGTTCTGTGAACCAGCTGTTAAGAAAAACTGAAGCTGGTGGAGCTGTAAAACAAGATATAACTGAAATGTGAACTATATACTGCACTAAGCACTGAACCCTGAATAGTAATGTGTAAAGTTTCAAAGTGTGTTCCATCCAGCATTGCCTTGTGTTAACCTTTGCTTTCCAGATTGTATGCACAGTAATTAACTGTCATGCATGCATCACAGGATTACAAGTTAAGACTGCCTAACCAAGAGACTATTAGGCAGAAACCAGTGAAACAAGAAACAGTAGTTCTCCAATAGCTCAGTGTGATGAGAAATGGCTTAGTTGTTAATTTGGCACAACCAGACATGGCTCGAATCCAGGGAGTGGTATTAAGATGTGGGCATATCTATACACAAGGAATCAGGAATAAATGTAAAAACAGTCAGGTAGTGTTAACAGATATTTTCTCCACAGGTTTTACTGGTAAGGAAATGTTGGTATTAGCTGTATGAAGGGTATACTAATAAACTGTGTACAACTGTTCAACTGTCCCACCACATACCTGCAAATGACAGCAGGATAGGTACATACAACATGCACTCTTCCCAGTACATGTCTCTCAAATGTCATGCTGCCATGGCTAGTGGTCACTGCTACCAATAACCCTGGACTCAGGAAATCAGTTGAAGTATGCCAGTTGCACATGCACATAACAGCAGTTCAGGGTACCCCTCCAGTGACATATATGTAACCCTGACATGTACAAGTCCCCTCTAATCATGTACCCAGAGTTATCACAGTTTGCCCCAAACCATTCCAGGCTGACAGTTTAATAGGTATGTTTGTGCTACAGAAGCTATGGGCCATAGGGAGATGTACAGTGAGGGCAGACTCATAGAGTATTGAGCAGTACTGTTGTGGAAAATAGAAGCATAAACAGTTGTTAATGGACTTTTTATCTTTCCCCTCACCCCTCTTCTGGATCAGTACTATAATTCATATACTACAGGTATGTTTTTCTCCAAACCTAATG
The DNA here is from genome assembly GCF_019279795.1 of Protopterus annectens. Taxonomy (NCBI): domain Eukaryota; kingdom Metazoa; phylum Chordata; order Ceratodontiformes; family Protopteridae; genus Protopterus; species Protopterus annectens. Next base: position 700,127,748 of record NC_056739.1, read on the forward strand.
TTGGGACTTGTGTTTCATTATTGCTCATATATTTAATTGGTTTCAAGTTAACATACCTTGTTCAAATACTATTGTTGGTGGCCTGTTGCTGTCAATGTTACTGGCATGCTGTTATGATGCATACTGTTGTTCCATTTATGCATGTGTTCATTTTGCTATGCAACTGTTTCAAATCTGTTTTATGGGGTTAATTGGAACACCCATGCATGCTGTTATAACTAATCTTTAAATGTGTTATTCATGACTAACCAACACATTTTTAAAACCTCAACACCATAGCTCATTTGGGAAGGCAGACCCCTGCAGTTCGACCTGTCCTGCCTCATTTGGCTATGGCACTGGGCCCAATATGTCTGGAACCCAACCCGGAACTTCCTGGTCCTGCACCACCTTCGGGTGGAACTGCCTCAGGGAACGGGGCCTGCGCCCCCGGGAGTGGGCATGGACAGCAGCCTGAAACCTGCATTCAGTTCTGGGGTTTGGTGGGCAACACCATTCAAGGAGAGTTGGGTGGAAATCTGTGCCAGATTGAGGGCCGCCTGGTGCACCTCGAGAGGCAGGCCGCCCCTCCAGTCCAGTGCCCAGCACATCCACCATCGGGGCTGTGAAGGACCAGTGGTGACTGCTCATGGGTGGGGACCTCAGTCTCACTGTATCCATTTGACAGCTCATGGGCTTTGGATTCCCAACCAACCTCCCCGTCAAAGGTGTTTACCCCCCTCATATGTCATATACGGCCCCTCTCTGCTGACTTGTCTGTTTTGTCTGACTGTAAATGCAACCTATCCCACCCAACCTACCTCTCCAAACATACCTACAGCCCTTTCCCAACATCTCACTCTCACCTTAAAAAAAAGGGCATCTGTCCTGCAAAAAAAATGCCCCATACATAGCTCTACATTTCACCCCCATTTACAGTGAAACTAATCAATCAACCCACAGATTACTTTCCAAATTTCTGTCACCAACACCTCTCCCTGTGGTGTGTGATGCTGTCAATTCCAAATTCTACACATGTAATTCACAGCTGTTGCTGATGAAGAAATGTATAGCTTAGGTCCTTTTCTACACCTGTCCTGCACATCCCTAGCTGCTTTTCATAATGTTTTAATCTCTGCTTGCCCTCAGTTCACCACTTGCCTATCACCCTTTTTTTCTATAAAGAGAATTAGCATGGGTGTAAGCAGGAGTAAGCATTGATAAGCAAAGCTAACAAGGCTTAACCATCTGTTAGCATCACTTAGCTCTGTGCAAAACTGTGCAAACCTGCTTACAACTGCTTAAACGTGCCTTAATCACTCTGTCTCCATCAGCCCTTGCTCTGCTCGGCAACAAAATGATCATCGCTGCCAAGTCTCAAACCCAGGATGCTGCACATTATAATCACAGCAACATACCACTACACCATCTGAGCAGTGCAAATTTGCACTGCTTTTACAAACATATCATTCATTCTGGTCATTTAACATTAATGAAAAAAGTAACCACTATCCAGTCTGGAACCTAGGAACCCATGCACAACAATCACAGAAACATACCTCGATATCATCTGACCTGTAAGAATTTGCAATATATATATATATATATATATATATATATATATATATATATATATATATATATATATATATTCATAGAGCTATATACACACACAACCAACCTCTTAACATCTGCAAAAAGCCAAGTCTCAAACCCAGGATGCTGTGCATTACAATCACAGCAACATACCACTACACCATCTGAGCGGTGAGAGTTTGCACTGCTTTTACAAACATCTCATTCATTCTGGTCATTTAACATAAATGAAAAAAGTAACCACTATCCAGTCTGGAACCTAGGAACCCGTGCACAACAATCACAGAAACATACCTCGATATCATCTGACCTGTAAGAATTTGCAATGTTTTTACAAGCATATCATGCAGAACAGTCATTTGACATAAGGGGGAATTATATATCTGTAGTACTGTTATATTTATGTATATATATATATATATATATATATATATATATATATATATATATATATATATATATATATATATTCATAGAGCTATATACACACACAACCAACCTCTTAACATCTGCAAAAAGCCTGCCAAATGGGGGGGGGGGGGGATAAAGGGCAAACAATAGTGACATATTTGAAATATGGCTGTCATACGTGTAGAAGTTCATAGGTTCATAGGCTCATGGGTTGGTACTAGGCTATCAGCCCTAAGGCCTATACAAGCCTAGCCATAATAGTTCCCTGGCTATTTCTTTCCACAGTATTTACTTCCCTGGACCCCTGTCTAGCAGGGCGACTGACAAGATCCCATCCAATCATCAAGGTTCCTTTTGAAGATGGCCAAAGAGGCACTCTGCTTGACATATATGGGCAGTCTATTCCAGAGTCTGGGGAGTCTCTGGGTCAGGAACCTATCCCTCCAGCATATTTTGTTCATTGTGATGACAAGGTTTAGATCCCTGGAGTGTGTGGCTTTGAGGGATTGGGATTTCTTTAAGTGTAGCATGTCCAACAGCTCTGGGCTTGACATGGCCTGGTATGTTAAGCAGAGATCGCCTCTAAGTAGATGATATGTGACAGAGTATAGGTAGAGTTTTCTTAGACAGTCAGCATAGGGCATCTGCTTTAGGCCTGTGATTCTTTTAGTGAGGTATTTCTGCGGCCTTTCCAGTTGTTGCAGATGTCTTGAGAGGTACATACCAAATGGGGCATTGTATTCTATAATGGTTCTAATGAGGGATGAGTACAGTGGGACAATGACCTCCTTTTTCTGGATGAAAAGCCCTTAGTGATGAGGTGTGCCACATAGAGGGATTTCCTGACTGTTGTGGCGATGTGGTTATCGAAGGTGAGACCACTGTCCACCTGTGTCCCTAAGTCTCTTATCACACTTTCAGTGTTTAATGTACTACCACATATGTGGTAATTCACAGATACATGTTTTTTTTTTTCCCAAAGGGGATAACTATACATTTTCTGGCATTGAGATTGAGCCCATGGCTCTGGCACCAAGCATCCGTCTCTGTAAGGCCCTTTTGTACAATATCCACATCATTTGGGGATTCAATAATGGCTCCCAGTTTGCAATCATCTGCAAACTTTGTAAGCCAGAGTCCCTTAGTGTTGGCTTGTACTTCAGACAAATAGATGCCAAATAAGAATGGTCACAGGACTAAACCCTGAGGTACTCCACTTGTCACTTGCCTGAAGCTGGATTTAGAGTCGGCTACTTTTACAGTGTGGGTTCTGTCAGTAAGCCAGTTGGCAACCCATCGAGTGACGTAGGGATTAATGCTCAGCTTAGTAAGTTTGTCTGTGATTCCAGAGTGAGGAATGGTGTTGAAGGCCTTGGCGAGGTCCAGGTAGGCTGTGTGAACCACGTTACCCTTGTCCATGACTCTGGAGACTGATTCGAAGAAGTCAATCAGGTTCAGGAGACAAGATCGTTCCTTTACTAACCCAAACTGCATGGGGTCCAGTGTTTGAAGGTTGCCAATGTCTTTGTTTATAAGTTCCATGATAATATGTTCCATGGCCTTGCAGATCAGGCTCATCAGACCGATGGGGCGGTAGTTCCTGGGATCCAAGGTGGATCCCCCCTTGTGGAGTGGGATAACTGCAGCTGTGCGCCACTCGGTGGACACGAAGCTTGAGCTGAGGCTATGATTAAACATGACACTTAGGTGAGGTGCCAGTTCATTTTGTAGTTCATGTAGTACACAGCCTGGGATGTTGTTTGGTCCCATGGATGCTGTATTCTTAGCTTTGGAGAGTGCATTTTTTTACCTGTGTGGCTGTTATTACCGGAATTTGGCAATCTTTCAGGATTGAGATGGGCCCTTTTAGAGGTGAGAGGGGGGTGAAGTTTGCACTGAATCGATCTGCCAGGATATTGGCAATATCCTTGGGATCAGTATATTTAATGCCATTCTGTTGTAGCTCAGAGCAAATCTGAGCATTGCCATTTAGATCCCTGACATAGCTATAGAATGCCTTGTGGTTGTCTTTGGAATCTGGCAATTTTATTTTTGTAACTAGTTTTGGAGGATTTTATAAGGGATCTCAGCTTCTTACTGAGGCTGGTAAGGGAGATTTTTGCATCCTGGGATTTTCCTCTTTTCTGCAACAGTTTCTTCTTTTTGTTGTAAAGTTTGTTTATGGCAAGAGACCACCAGATTGGCTTCCTTTTTTTGGAGGAGAGCATCTTGGTTCTATTGGGGATGGCATGATTCATGCACGAGTGGATGAGCTCGTACAGTGCCTTAGTGTAGAATTCAGCAGTCAAAATTTCAATTCCTGTCTGCATGGGTGTCATGAAGTTTGTCACTTCTGACTTGAGTAGCATGAAGTTGGCTTTGGAGAAGTTTGTTACGGAGGTTTCCTTACTGGGGGCTGGGGGTGGGATGTGGATGTCAAAGGTGATTAGCTTATGGTCAGACCTGACCAACGATAGGGTGATCATAGGTGTGGAGCATTGATTTCCCATGTTGGTAATGACCAGGTCTAGGATATTGGAGCACCTGGTGGGACTAAGGATTAATGATCCAGGGCACTGGAATTTATGAATTCCAAGAACCGTTGGGCAAAGATGTTGGTACACAAGTAGTTTTCCCAGTTAATGGCAGAGTAGTTGAAATCACCCAGTATTATGGTGTTTGGTTGTATCTTAATGTTTTACAGTATGTTTAGAAAGGTGTAGTGAGAATCTTGGGACATGGTGGGGGATCTGTAGCAAGCTACAGTTTGTATTGCAGTCTTACCTAATGTTAGTTGCACCTGGAGAATTTCAGACGTATTATGTTGGGCAACTAGCCTGGTTTTGTGAATATCCTTGGTGAATATGGACAGTCCTCCACATTTAGTGTTTTGGTCCTGGTTTGGTGGCCGAAAAGTGTGGTAAGAGTTGTAGCCTTGTATTGCAGGGGTGCTCTCTGGAGCCTTCAACCAGGTCTCAGTTACTGCACAGATATCAATGTTCTCCATTTTTAGGAGTGCCTCGAGAGAGTGCATTTTGAGGTTTAGAAGTCTTGAAGGTCTAGAAGTCTGCTAGAGTGACATGGTGTGCTTTAACATACAATGTCAGATAGATTCCAGGTCTGAAACACAAATGAATGTCATTATTCACTGTTGTCAATGCTCACATCATCCCATTGCTTTCTCAGAACCCCCCAACTGTTGTGGCCAACAGACAAAACATATGAGCCATGCATCAGGACAGTGTCTAGACATCTGAAGAGTGGAGATGTTTGACTGCGGTCATGTAACAGAATGGAAAATCCCATGACAGCTGCCAGCCATGTCACCCAGCACATTCTAAACCACAGTAAGACCAACACAACACTAACCCAAATCAGCTCTGGGGAATTACCCATGTATATCCAAATATATCCTGCACCACATGGATGAAATTGTAGGGAAAAGCAGATAGTGGTGCATAAATGTCCACCCACAATAATTTGCACCACAGACACAGCAGCATACCAGTACCCCAAATGAACTCTAGAGTAGAATGACTGTTTGAACGAACATATCCTGACTCCCAGTCACACACTACACTGACATATACTGGCCCAACTCACTGTGTACTGGGAATCCTGAGGTGTTACAAGACATTTCTCAGTTTGCCCCTGCAAACATACACACCTGTTAGACTACCATCAGCCATAGCAGCATGCACAGTCAGACAGAAAAAGGATCTCTGACACTCACATCTGCTACTCTCCCTACCCATCCTAACAAACATCTACACACAACACTGCTACACAATCTTGGCAGTCGCTTCACAATGGCCAGACATACATAACTCTCATATGTACAAATTTCCACAGAATGTCCAGTGTGTGAGACCATATTCATGGTCACTGCTGCATACCACTTCCAGGAGTCTGCTAAGTCAATGGGATGATAACTTGAGTGCAGTCACTACATAATAATATCACATACCTCTGACCCTCTTACTGCAAGACATCTGGACAAAGCATGACATACGTGGGGGCCAGGGGGCCAGAAAAAGTGACATATCTCACATAATGGTGTTACAAACTGAAACAGTTGCCAGTGCCACAGGCTTTGTTGTAACATAACATCCCTGAAGGATATGATGTCTGAAACATCAATGGATGTCAACAGTTACTTTCTACAATCCTCACAGTATCCTACTTATTCCACAAAAACAGACAGTGTCTAAGGAACATACCAAACATAACAGGCAAACCTCTGGGCTGTCTGTGGACATCAGGATAGTTGAGAGGTATTTCAGAGACATATCACTGTCAGACATCAAGTCACACAGAAAATGCATGTCCAGATAAACCCTGTTAAACTAGCAACCCTCTATGTGTATAACAGCACTACTGACTTACAATCTGTACCCAATCCTGGAGCTTTCTTCCCCATTTTGCTGGGCTGTCTCCACATGTCCTCTCCTGAGAGGTATTCCCACCTATTGTCTGTGAAGCTGTAGCCCCCACACCTTCATAATGTCCTCCACATAGGCAAGGAAAAGGGGCAAGGCACACATGAAGGCCGTAATTATAGCACTGTCTTGCTATGGCATTGGCAAACGGAAAGACAACACAGCTGCTCTGGATGCAAGTAACAAGTGGGAAACACGGACTGGTGCACAGGCCATTACCTGCTCATGAGCAGTACCTACAAAATGCAAGCTGCTGCCTATGCAACACAAGTCTCAACCCATCTACACAAATACAGATTGTGACTACACAAACCTAACCATTTGCATTGTTGTGAGGGAACTCCTGAGCAGTATAACAGGTATGTCAATCATGTAAGCTTGCAATGGAATGCAGAAGGGGGGATGCAATGATGTCAAATGGGATATTAAACACTAGCCCGCAACAAGACCTGTTGGACTCACATGCTGCTCTCCAGCACCTATGGCTTTTTCTGCTTGCCCTGCCTGCATTGACATGGAGCACATCTCTGGCCCCTGAGTCACCCCAGCAAAGGTCAGCTAATGTATGACTACTAATGGACTCTCTGTTGTCCAATACTGAGTGTGTCACTGGTAGGCCAGCTACCTGGGATGTTATAATTATTCATATGTTACCTGTGAATGCTACTCTGATACATATGCTTGTCTTACAAATGTAGGAGATGTACATTGGGTATGTGCATACTACAAGACAGGTGCAGATGTGTGTGTTGAACTGTATGTGATATATTGAGCCCACACCTGACAACTGTCTAGAGTTTTGCAGACTGATGACATGTCACCCTCAAATTTGTAGTCTATGCCTCAGACAGTTGTCTATTGTCTGTCATATCACTGGCAACCCATTAAAGACTGAAGTCATAACAAATTAGCATACATTTCATTGTCAGATGTCATATCCTGCAGTGTACACCTGTGAATGTGACACCGTCTTTGCTGGCAACTAAGTGTGTTTCATCTAGATTCATGAAGTGACACTATTTACTGGCCTTCGCCCACCACTGATGTGTGCCTTTGTGCAGATGTCTTGCTCTAATAGGAGCAAGGTGTCTTACCATAACACTCATGTCAATGCAAACGTACCTTGTTCTGTAGGATGCTGACATTTATGCAGTCACTGACACCTGCTTTCTAGCTGTGGAGAGCACACCAGCCTTGCCAGGTTACTCATCCCATTATATGTTTAGCCCCCAAATGGAGGCCTGCAAAGTCACAGGAGGTGGAGTGTTGAACATTAGCATACATATACACACCTCCAGGCTGGCCAAATAGTATGACACATGGGTGACATCCCGAGTGCAGTTAGCAGTTGAAAAAACACCTACTCAAATCATAGTTAGCTACAGGTCTCCAACCATGACTATGGACACCCACCACACCTATTGGGACCTGCTGGAATCTGTCAGGATTAAATTGTCTACCCTGCTCCTGGGAGACTTCAAATACCCAACCATAGTAAGCCTGACTTATGCCACCTGAACATGAATGCACATGGATTCCTCGGCTTTGTCAATGGCAATGCAGTGAATCAGCTGGTCAACTCTCCTAGTGGGAATCTCATGTACCTGGTCCTAACCAACATGAGTAGCCACTGTAGCACTCCTACAGTGCCATCCTCCTTGGTAATATCTAACTACATAGCCATCACTGTTCAGGTCACCATCTCTCCTGCTCCCCTTTGCAGTCTCAAACAGAATGAACTGTACACAAATGACTATAAGTCCCCTCAGAGCAGGTAGACATAGCTGTACAGCCAACATCCCATTTGTTGGAAATAGCAGTAGTTTACAGACCCATGCCACAATACTATGTGGGCACCTACATAGCTGTATGAACTCAATAGTACCTGACAGGATAACATAATCTCCCTCAAGGTAAGGTAAACTCCTGTGATGGACAGCAGCAATACACAAATACCATAATAGTTGGGAACAATTGCTGGACAAGCCAAAAAGGAACAGGTGCCTCATTGGAAACAATGTCACCTTGGTCTGCACAAGCAAATAAGGGCACAGATGATGTACCCTAAGATTGTCTTTGAGTGCATATCAGACACATCCATGAAGGCAAATCACTAGGCCTTCCACACATGTGTCTGCAATTCTAGAGGCAACACAAACCTGCTCTGCAGTGGTGGTCAGTAACACCACATGCACATATGGCATAGATATAGGCAACTGGCTGCAGACAGGTGAAGTGTAAACACCACCCCCTGTCACCCCAGTGGTACACATGTGTATGTACTGCACCTGCCTCCTCCCCCCATCATCAGGAAGCAGGTCCATAATGCCCTCTCAAAGGCAACACACAGAGGTCTCCATAGGCATGATACCATCCCTGGCTCATCACACATGAACACAGACATGGGCTCTCAGATCCATGCCGCACTCTCAGAGCCATGAGCACCGATGTCATCCCATCCTCAAAGACGACAGCCACTGTCATCCCTATACACAAAGGTGGAGCAATCCACCAACCCAGCCAACATTATGCACATCAGCCTAACTAGCCTGTTCTGCAAAGGCATGGGAGGCAATATCAAGAACATTGTGAACAGGGATATCGGCAACATCAAAATTCCTGGACCCACACACAATGGTATTGTCAAAGGGAGATCAGGCCTGTTAAACCTAATTTACCTCTCTGCAGTGGTCAGCAAACACAGAAATGAGGAAAAGATGGTCAATAATGGCTACCTTCACCTAGCCCAATCATCTCACTCTAATCCCCAGATGGACAGGATACATACACCTACACAGTTAGGCACCAACCTGTAGGTTACCAGATGGGTAGCTAACTGGCACAATGATAGTACCCACTCAGTCAAAGTAGTTGGACCCACCTCTAGTAGTAGATTCTTCCACAATGGTGTACCGCAGTGATCGATCTATGGGCCTCTTCTGTTTGAGATATATGTATCTGAGGTACAGGACAATAGTAGTAATCTGTAGCTGACCAGGTGTATGGGTGCTTGCAAGTTTCCCACTGTCTTATATTCCCCTACTGATGTGGCTATCCTCCAAGTGGCACTCACCCAATTACTGACCGGTACAAGAAGCATTGTTGTTGTTGTATCTTTCATCTTTTCAACAACAACAACAACAAGCATTACCACAAACGGAATGCCAGTAGAGGCATCACTCTCCCTCTTGTGGAAGATGTCATTCACACTAAGTATGATAGTAATGTACTGAGCATGCAGTCAGGTGTGAGGTAACTTGTGAGGTTGGTAGCAACCTTACAGTTTCCCACCATATGGGCACCATTGTACAGAAGGCTGTCTACATGTCCCTCCTCACAAATATGGGAATGTCATAGGTAGGCCATAGGTACATGTAAATGAGGGTTGACCTCTAGAGTATTGAGCAGTACTGCTGAAAACAGAAGCCTATACAGTTGTTAATGGACTTTTCTTCTCTCCCCCCCACCTGTCATCTGCATCACTAATTATTATTCATATACTACGGGTATGATTTTACCAAACCTAATGTTGGGACATGTGTTACATTATTGTTCATATAATTAATTTGTTGCATGTTAACATACCTTGTTCAAAAACCATTGTCAGTGGTCTGTTGCCATCATTGTTGCTTTCATGCTGTTACAATGCTTACTGTTGTTCCAGTTATGCATTTGTGTTCTGTCTGATATGCATTTATTGTTTTGGGTTAACTGAACACAAATACATGCCTTTAAAAATAATATTGAAACATTTTGTTCATGACTAAGCAATATATCTTGTAAAACCTCAACACCATAGCATGTTTTGGAAGGCCAATCCCAGCAGATCTACCTGTCCTGCCCCATCTGGCCATGGTACTGGGCCCCAGCACATCTGGGACCCACCCTGGAACTTCATCTTCTGTGGGCACTGCACCACCTGGGTGCAGGCACAGAGATGAGGCTGTCATCCTTGTCAGTTCTGGGGTATGGTGTGCAGTGTCATCTGCTCTGATTTGGGTGGCCAACAGTGCCAGATGGAGGACTGCCTGGTGCACCTTGAGGAACAGGCTGCACATCCTGTACATCCCCCAACACAGCCACCAATGGGACTGTGAAGATGCAGTCATAACTGCCTGCAGGTGGGCATGTCAGTCCCACCATATCCATATGGGAGCTTATGGGCCTCTCATTCCAAACCATCCTACCCATCCAAGGTGTTTACCCTCCACATGTGTCATACGCTGCCCCTGTCTGCTGTCTCATCTGTCTTGTCTGTCTCCCTACCCAACCTACCTCCGCAGATGCACCTACAATCCTTTCCCAACATCCTACTCTCACCTTAACAAAAAAAGCATCTGTCCACAAAAGAATTATTGCCCCATACATAGCTGTCCATTTCACACAGGTGTCCACTGGACACATGTAATCTGGTCGAATTGGCTTGATAAAACATTTATGTTGTCCTCACCCCTCTCTCTGGGATTTGAGTGTCCAAATTCACATCCAAATTCCGTACAAATGCACAGCTGTTGCTGTATAAGAAATGGACAGTTATGGACCTTCCCTACACCCATCCTGCACATCCCTAGCTACCTTTTATATTGTTTTTCCCTCAGCATGCCCCATTCTCACCACTTTCCTATAACCCCTTTTTTCTTTTCTTATTAGCATGGGTGTTAAGTGGGAGTAAGTGGGAGTAAGCAAGTTTGCGTGATGCTACGTGAAGCCAAAATGGATTAAACATCTGTACGGTTAACCGTATGTTGGCATCTCTTAGTGTCACACAAACCTGCACAATCCCACTTAAAGATGCTTAAAATGGCTGTAATCACTCTGTCTCCATCAGTCACTGTTCTGCCTAGCAACAAAATAACCAGCCCTGCCAATGTCCCAAACCAGGACCCTGTACACTATATTCATAGCAATGTACCACTACACCATTTGAACTGTAAGAATTTCTGATGCTTTTTCAAACATATCATTTATTAAAGTCATTCAACAGTAGGGGAAAAGGCTCTGTGGAATTACTCAGGTTTTGTATATATACATATACAGATTTATATGTATGGAGATACATATATATGAAAAATATATTAAAGTTAGGTGTGTATAAATATATATATATATATATATATATATATATATATATATATATATATATATATATATATATATATATATATATATATATATATATATATATATATATATATATATATATATATATATATATATGTATAAAACATGTAGTGCAGTCATACTTCAGAACTATACCTCTCAACCTCAGTGCAGGACATCTGGGAAGGCTGTCAAAATGGGAGGACAATGGACCAAGCCTAGGGGCATACTTTAAATACTGCTATTAGAAATGTAGACAGTTGCAAGAGTAACAGGGTTTGTTTCAGCATATATTTTCTTAAGGATATGAGGTCTGACACTGACATGTATGTCATCATTTACTGACAGGAATCTGCAGATCATCACAGTGATTTACCAGAGAAATACAAATAATTTGTGGAACAGACCAAAAATATGAGCAATAAACCTGGACATTCTGGAACAATCCAGCCAGTTGACAGGTATGCTCGGAACCCCTTAGTGCAATGAATTTGGACCAAGCCTGACAAAGTGGGGGGAGAAATCAATGAACATAGGGACATATCTGAAATACTTGAGTAGATAACCTGAGACAGTTGCTGCAGTAACCCTGTTCTAACATATATTTACTGAAATGGCAGAAGTCCAAGACTCAATTGCTTCTAAATAGTTAGTGACTTAAATCCTTACATCATCCCACTGATTTGTCACAAATACACAACAATTATGGGGACCAGACCAAAGATATGAGCCAGACAACTGGACATCCTACGAATATCTGGACATAACATTAGGGAAACTACACTGAGCTGCTAAGCATGTCACCAAGCACCATTCAAACTACAGTCAGACTGACACAACACTACCCCAAATTAGCTATGGGGAATTACACATGCATTTGCAAATATATCAGGCACTACAGGAATGTAACAGTAGTGAAAAACAGACACCAGTGTGAAAGTGCCTACCCACAACCAATTTCACCACAGTCAAAGTGACATACTGGTAAGCCAAATGAACACTAAAGTATAACGACTGTGTGAACAAATATATCATGTTTGCCACTCACACACTACCCCTACATATACTGGCCCAAATCACAGTGTAGTAGAAATCATGAGGTGGTAAGGGACATGTCTCAATCTGCCCCTACAAACATATATAGCCAATAGACCACCAGAAGCTGGTGCAGCATGTACAGTCAGATAGAAAAGGAGCTATGACACTTACATCTACCCCTCCCTACACAGCCCAACTAACATCTGCAAAGTACACTGCTACATCATCCTGACAATCTTTTAATGATTGCCAGACATACACAGACCTCTCAACTGTACAGATTCCCACAGAATATCCAGGCTTTGTCCTCATATGTATGGCTTCTACCTCATAACATGTCTGGCATTCTGCTACATCACTGGGATGATATCAGGAATGAAGGCACTAAATAATGATATCCCATACCTATCAACCACTTACTGCATGACATCTGGACAAAGCCTGACAACTGGGGACAGAGGCCCCAAAACAGGGGCATATCTGAAATATTGCTGTTAGAAACTGAGAAAGTTGCTGGTGTTACAGGGATTGTTGTAACATATCTTTTCTGAGGGATATGAAGTCAGAAACACAAATGCATGTTAGCATTTTCTGACTGCAATCCCCAGAGTATGCTACTGATGTGCCAAGGTCATAAACTGCCTCAGGAACAGACCAAACTTAGGAGTCAAACCTCTGGCCAGTCTGTGGATAGCCCTACAGTTGAGAATTATGTCAACCACATAACACTGTCAGACTTAATATCACACAGAAAATCCACGTCCACACAAAGGCCTGCATGTTGTTCAGTGTGAGAAAATGCTTCCATCTTCCAACCTTACCACATAGGCAAGACATATGGAGATAACGGAAGATTGTTGTCACATGTAGTACACAACCAGCACTTGCCAGAGATTCCTGCAACTCTTTTAGTGTTGCTGTAAGTCTCCTGGCAGCCTCCCTGACCAGTTTTGGTCTTGTCTTCTCATCAAATTTGGAGCGATGTCTACTTCTTTGTGATGTCACTGTTGACCCATATTTTCTCCACATTTTGATGGCTGTCTTCACCGTGTTCCATTGTATATGCAATGCTGGGGAAATGTTTTTGTATCCTTCTCCAGGCCGACACTTTCTACAATGACATCCCTTTGAAGCTTTGTAAGCTCTCTGCAAACCATGGTTGCTGCAGTAGCAGGCAGCTGAGCAAATGTCTGGAAAGGCCTAGTAGGACAGCTGACCATTATTCATTGTTAATCAAAGAATCTCTATAATTGATGGCAGGTGTCTACCCAAGAAGATGTAATGCTGTAATTACATCAGAAGCTGCTTCAGCAAAGTATTAGCCTCAGGCTGTGCACGTCTATGCATCTAGCTTATTGTACGTGTTTTATTTGTCATACTTGTCCTTCTGTGTGGAGTCTGCATGTCCTCCCCGCAGTCGAGTGGCATTCGAAAGACATGTGTAGAATGGGTGTGCCTTCGTTGAAGGTTGGGTGTCGAGCTGGCACCTCGGCATCTGTAGAAAATCGACTGCCAATCATTAGCGGACCGGATTTTTGCTGTGGCGACCCCTAACCCAACAACTACTTGTTCCTCTAACAGGTTTGTTTGTTTGTCAAATAAATTGTACAGATTATAGGTCAAATTAAAGAAGGAAAGAGTTGTGAAATGTTTTATTGTGGTATCATTTTTGTATCTCACAAATACCTGCCATTTTAATAGGGGTGTGTACACTTTTTATATGCACTCTATAAGACTACTTTTCAAATATTTCCATAGTTTTGTCCCTTTGTCCCCCATTTTGTCAGTCTTTGTCCAGATGTCTTGCGCTGACAGGTTGTGAGGTATGCTATGGATATGTTACACCTCCTGTAAATAAGCCCCCTGTGATGACCACTCTGATGCAATGCAGTTAACCCCATCACAAGTGAACACATTTTGCAATATGGCTAAGAGTAACAGTTGTGTGCATGGTAAAATGCATGACCTTAACATGCCTGGGTATTGGTGAGCCACAACAGGACAAAACCATGCTCACCGGCTTCAGGCTGCTGTCTCACATCCAGACCAGATGCACCTATGTAGCTGTGGGAGAGAGGTATTGCCAGCAGACTCACATGTGGCATTGGTACAAGATGAATGCTACTTTTCTGCACATGTACAGTACAAGCTCTGATACTACACAATTTGCTGTCCTTCATCATAGATGTGCACTTGTGTGCATTTCACAACCCCATCCACAAATGCAGTTTCACCTGACATATGCATCTAGGTACTCTGCAAAAGCCATTATCACTGCAACATTATTAAAATGATGTGTACTGGGGCCTTACCTGGACACTCATCGTCTGTTGTCTGGGTGTCACCCTCCTCCATGACTTGTGTGTATTGGCTTTGCTGGCATGTGGTGGCTGCCCCATGGTTGGCAAGGAGCTCCTTCATTGGTGTAAGTAGGGTCTGCATAGCAGGAGCCCCACCTGTGGCAGAATGGTCCCTGGCCATGGCAGCAGCCCTTTGCCAGGCATGGAGTATCAGGTCAGTCGCCTGATGCCTGACCTGATCATATGTACGTCCATGGTGGCCTAAGTTGTTTACTCTGTGGACAAGCTCGTCCCACAGGGTGGTCCGCTCCCACAGATTCTGTTGGCCATGGACCAAACATCACCCCATGGTGGTTGATTATCATCTCGGTGATGGCCGCAGTTTCAGCTGCAGTGTACGCTGGCTGCCTTGCACGCTGCATGTCACCTGGAAGACATAAATAGGAAAATACATCACAGGACCTCATACATTGGTCAACATTATTTACATAACCTGAACGTCAACATTGACTAGCATTAGCCACCACATCATACTCCTGTCATCTATCAGTACAGTATGAGCTTCCATTGCACTCCTGGTGCTGATGTGTCATGCTCTCCCCAATGAGGGCCAGTAAATTGCATAATCCACCATTCATCATTCACCTTTGTCTAGAGAGATGATAGAGGCTGTCTTCATTGCAGATGGGATGTCAATGGTGCTCAGGCTTTGCTTGCGTACAGTGTGTAATGGAGTTGGGGGCATATGCCTGTGTTCATGTAGGATGCAGAGAGGGATGTTATCAGCTCCCATGGAGACTTACATTTGTTGACTTTGATTAGGCATTATGGACCTGCTCCTTGATGATGAGGGGAGGGGTGCAAGTGCTTTGCATATCCACCTATACTGATGGTGGTACAGTAGAGTGATGCTTTCCCTTAACCTGTCTGCAGTGGGTTGGCTATAGCTATGCTGTGTATGTATGTGGTGTGATTGACCACCAGTACAGGGTGGAGTGGGTTGCTGCCTTTGAGATTGAAGACATGTGTAAAGATGGCCTTGTGATTGGCCTTGTTGGATGTGTCCAATATGTACTCATAGTTAGCCTTACCTGAAGAGGGCTGTGCACAAGAGATGTCCTCAAAATCTGACATAGTTGGAGGGCTTTTGCAAGGGAGAGGGTGCAAATATTGCCAAGTCAAGATGTGCCATGCTGATAGACACCTTCCCAAGAGGACTGAATGCTGTAATTAAATCATGAGGTGCTGTAATAAGTATTAGTTTAAGGGCGTGCAAACTCATGCAACCAGCCTATTGTACGTATTTCATTTACTCTATCTTACCCCTTACTGATGTGTATGTTCTTCAGTTAGATTCCACAGGTTATAGGTCACATTAAAGGTGGGAAATGTTATGACATAATTTCTGTGGTCTCATGTTATATATCACAAAAACCTGGCATGTTAACAGTGGTAGGCTGAGGCAAACCAAGTAATAAAATCCCAAACACCAGTTGATTGTGAGCGCTTTCATCCACTTTAATGTATTTCATATGCATTTTTTCATTGTTTGTATTTCATATTATATACTTAAAAGTATTTTTAAGAATGTATTTTCAAAAAGAATGTATTTTTAAGTTTAATTAATCATGTGATTATGATGTGTATAAATAGGAGTTGTTAACAGTTGTACAATTGTCTGAAGAAGTTCATTTCATTAAAGTGGACAAAAGCGCTCACAATCAACTGGTGTTTTGAATTTTATTACTTGGTTTACCTCAGCCTAGCTCTGTTTTATTTTTATTTTATTTTTTAGTGGTTTGTTATTTTCTTGGTGTTGTTATGTTAACAGGGGTGTGTACACTTATTACATCCACTGTAAGCTTAGAAAGTTGTTAAAGTAACCAGCTTTGTTTTAACATACATTTACTGCAGGTTATGAAATCTGCAACTCAAATGTTGTCATTAATTAATGGTGGCAATCCACATATCATCCCAGTAATGTATCAAACAAACACAGGATTTATGAGGAACAGACTAAAAATATGAGCTACACATCTAGACATTCAGTGAAACTCTGTACAGTTGAGAGGAATGCTCTGTAGGAATTGCCACTGTGCTATATAGGTAAACAGCAATAATGTGCACATGGGTGCAATGTGTGCTAGCTGATGGCTCATCACCTACTAACACTACTCACGTATCTCAGATGTGTATATTAGTAGTAACATTAAGTGGAAAGGGCTGCACTGCATGATATTGAGAGCCTGTCCAGAGTGTGTATGTTGTGGCCTGACTGTGTGTAATGAATGTCACCAGTTGGCTATTGTGAGTTCTGTGTAATGTCTTTGTGCCACCTCACCTGTATGTGTCTGTGTGTGTGTCTGTGTCTGCATGTGTGTGTGTGTGTGTGTGTGTGTGTGTGTGTGTGTGTGTGTGTGTGTGTGTGTGTGTGCGTGTGTGTGCGTGTGTGTGCATGTGTGTGCGTGTGTGTGTGTGTGTGTGTGTACCAGCAAACCTTATAGAGCAGGTATTAATTTACATATGTTGTCTTCCCCTCACAGTTGGACATGGTGGCCGTGGTCCCTCCCACTCAGAATCTGACATCAGTGTCTCTACAGACTCTGACCATGATGGTGGTCCTAGTGAAGCACAGGTGGGGTTGTCAGGGGCTGAATCTGTACCATCAGTTGGCATTCCACAGTCATCCACAATATCCCCTGCATACAGTCACAATTCCCACATATACCCCATTCCTGCAGCCACAGATAATGGACAGTTGGCAGGTGGTGGCATGGAACACGCTAGTGTGGTGACTATGGCAAGTATAAGTGTAGACACTAGCCATAGCCAGAGTGCAGGTAAGGTTCCACACAGGCGGTTGGACAGGGGTGCTCCAAGGAGGACTCCTGCCCATTGAGCTGCTGTTGCACGTGCCACAGCAGGTGTCATCAGACACATGTTTCGGGTTGTCACGGATGCACAGGCATGTAGTGAATGCAAAACCAGACAAATACTCAGGGTCTAGAATGCAACTCTTCCTGGCTTATGTGACGACATATGTGACCTTGTTGAGGCCACATGTCAAAACACTGAGGTCATGAATAGATCGTGGGCTGAGACCTTGGCAATCCTTGACCATGGAATATTTGTGCTGCAGCATGTGGTGGGAGATGGGGGTCAGCCATGTGGATGTAGGTCAGTACCATCAGCTGAGAGTCTATGCAGCCTTGCACCTTTGCACTCTCATAGTGGCAGCCCCCCCAGCAGTGCCAAAGGGCGGGTGCTGTCCACACCACAACAAAGCAGGCCATGGGCACATGGTCCTGGCTGGTCCCATCAGGGACACGGATCCAGCAGACAGCAGTCACCATCAGGGAGTAGTACTGAATCTGGCCTTGGACCTGATGGTGCCAGTGAGACCCCTGGCAATACCAGTTCATGTGTCCATGGCCAGAGACAGTGAACTGTACACCCTGGCATGTATGGTCCACATCTGACAAACGTACCCCTGTGTAGGGCACCCACATGGCATAACTGTGTGCATACAAACACACACACAGTACCATCACAGCCAGGTCATCTCCAGGCACACACACACACCACCTCTGCATGGCCCATTCATAGAACACACCTCTAAACAAACACACATGATGTCAACTGTATGGCCCAGCCTAGGCCTCTGGCAAACCCACACAACACCCTGTCCATATGATGATACCTGTGCCACATCCCTGTCATCCATACCACTGATGCAGGGACATGCTAATAGGGTTCTGATGCACAGGGTGAATTAAGTACAGTTTAGCTATGTAATGCTGTGTAACATGCTGTCAGCTGGCATTTGTAATGGGTACACTTCAGAGTGTGTGTATCTTTTCAGCCATGATACATTATTGGTATTAGTAATGCTGACTGAATGTAGTCTCACATGCTTCATTCTGTTTGTGTTCTAGGTGTCTGTGTGTGTCAGCAGGATGTGGTCCTGCAGGCATTGCCAACAAGGGGTATGGCAGAGTGGTAACACATTGATCATGTCAGAGTCGAGGTACAGCTGTATATGTACACATTTGCCAGGTCTGTGTAACAGTTATTGCATGTGCCACAGAGCTTATATGGCTGAGGGGTGTATACAGGTAAGTCTATGGTGGTTGACATCAGCAGCCCTTATAAGTGGACAATGGTAATTGTAATGAGTGGAACACACCTCAGGTTGGTAAAACCCATACCCGCAGAGGATATTGTGTTGACCAAACACACAGAGAATACTGTTCCCACATACACAGTCTCTCATACACACACACACACACACACACACACACACACACACACACACACACACACACACACACACACACACACACACACACACTCACAGGATCACACTTGCCAGTGTTGGGTTTAGAACCCCTACCCAACTAGTTAGAGGCACTTCAGTGTTATGCAGTTATCGCAGGTGGCACGGAACTAATAGTGTGATGACTGTTCCAAGGTACCTGTGAAGTGAATAACATCATATGTCCTTGTGAGGTATGGCAATGGGGGTGTACTGGGTATAGAAGGACTCATTAGACTGTCATCTACAAGTCTACACACTCACAAACATTGCTATACACAGCAATGCACACACAATTGCCAGTACTGACACAAGCAGCTCTGCCTATCATGTTATTCATTCCATACTGTTACATAGCTGTTGCACATGGCACGGGGAGTATAGGGCGGAAGAGTGTCCACAAATACCTCTATGGTAGATGTGAACAGCGGCCTTTGTGAAGTGGACCTTGGGATGTGTACCGGGAGTACCATGGCATAAAATTGTAAACCACATCCACCCAATGGATATAGTTCTTTCTCAAAGACAAGCAAACACACACACTTGCCAGGACTGGGATTAGAACTTCTACCTATCTAGTTACTGCTACTACAGTGGTATGCATTTATTGCATGCACCACAAAGCTTACAGGGTGAAGAGTGTTCCAAGGTAATTCCAAGGTGAATAACATCGCCAAGCCTTGTAAGGTATGGCAATGGGTGATTTACTGGGTGAGAATTGACCCACAACACTTGAACCTACAGTCATACACACTTACACATACAAATACACTCATACACACATTTGCAAGTACAGAGATTAGAAGCCCTGCCTATCTTGTTAGTCAGTCCATACTGTTACACAGTTCCTGTATGTGGCATGGAGATTATTAGGCTGAAGAGTGTCAACAGATACCTCTATGGTTGATAAAGACAGAGGGCCTTGTAAAATGGATGTTGGGACATGTATTGGGAGTACTGCAGCCTAAAAATGTAAAACCCACCTCCCAATGGATATACTTTAAACTCAAATGCATACACTTACACACACACACACACACACACACACACACACACACACACACACACACACACACACACACACACACACACACACACACACACCAGAACTGAGATTAGAACTTCTCCCTCTCCAGCTATTGCTAATTTGATATTATGCATTTATCACAAATGCCACAGGTCTTATAGTGTGAAGAGTGTCCCACAGTTCTTCTAAGGTGAACAACATCACCATCCCTTGTAAAGAATGGCAATAGGCAGTGTACTGGGAGATTGAGGCCTCAAAATGCTGTATCCTACAAATATACACACATTTCCCAGGACTCAGATTTGAACCTCTATCTATGTAGTCATTGGTACTATAGTGGTATGTAGTTACCGCACGCACCACAGAGCTTACAGAATAAAGAGTGCCCCAAGGTACTTATATAGTGAATAACATCACCAGCCTTTGTAAAGTATGGCAGTGGTAGGTGTACTGGGTGAGAAGGGCTTCAAGCTACTTTCACCCACATGTTTACACACTCACAAACACTTTTATACACACTAATGCACACACACACATTTGCCAGTACTGAGATCCATCGGTTCCTAGGTGTGTAC
Source organism: Protopterus annectens (assembly GCF_019279795.1). Classification (NCBI taxonomy): domain Eukaryota; kingdom Metazoa; phylum Chordata; order Ceratodontiformes; family Protopteridae; genus Protopterus; species Protopterus annectens. Next base: position 700,148,528 of record NC_056739.1, read on the forward strand.
TAGGCAAATGGCCATGGAGCCCTTACAAGCCTAGCCTATGGGATTACCCTGGCATCATGCCACCTGATGATAGTCCCAGTGTGTCTAATGAGGATAGTCACTGGAGTGATCCCCAGGGAGAGATTTCTATTCTCCATCCACTCATCCAGATTTCCATTGAAGAGGACCAGTCAGATGCTCTGCTTGACATGTATGTAAAGTCTATTCCATAGCGTGGGCGGTCTCTGGGTTATGAACCTGTCCCTGTAGCATGTTCTGTTGATTGTGGAAATGGGGTTGAGGTCTCTGGGGCATGTGTTGTGAATGGAATGGGTTCTTTAGATGTAGCATTCTTTACAGAGGTGGGTCAAACATGGCTTTGTAAGTCAGGCAGAGATTGCCTCTAAATAGTCAATATGAGACAGAGAATAGTTGGAGTTATTGGTGTCTGTCCATATAGGGCAAGTGTTTAAGGCCTGCAATCCTCTTTGTGAGGTACTTTTGCAGCATCTCCAGTTGTTGCAGGTGTTCAGTGAGGTACATGCCAAATGGGCCATTGTACTCATTGATTGGCCTAACGAGGGGAGAGCAGAGAGAGACAATGACCTCTTACTTCCTGGATGCAACATCCTTAGTAATGAGATGTGCCACATAGAAGGACTTTCTGAACACAGTGGCACTGTGGTGGTGAACAGAGAGCTCACTGTCAACCTGTGTTTCCAGTTCTGTTATAACGACTTCAGTGTTCATTGGACTACCATTGATGTGGTGATTAATGGGAACCATGTTGTTCCCAAAGGAGATGTTTGCACATTTTCTAGCATTAAGCTAAGGTCCAGGGTTCTGACACCAGTCATAGGTCTCAGTGAGGCCTTTCTGCAGGATGTCAACATCACGTGTGGAGGTAATAATAGCACCCACCTTGAAGTAATCTGTGAACATTGTCAGCCAGAGTCCCTTCATGTTGGGCTGGACATCAAACATGTAGATCCTAAACATGGGGGGACTCAGGACCAAACCCTGTGGGACTCCACTCATAACTGGTCAGCAGTCAGACATGGAGTCCACTGCTTTTACACCATGGGTTCTACCTGTGAGCCAGTTTGCAAGCCACCTAGTGATTTAGAGGTTGATGCCTAGCTGAGTGTGTTTGTCTATGATTTCTGAGTGGGGAATGATATCCAAGTATTAGAAGGCCCACCTATCTTGTTATTTATTCCATACTGTTACATAGTTATTGCATGTGGAACAGAGCTTATAGGGTTGCAGAGTGTCTACAGCTACCTCTGCAGTGTATGACAACAGTGGGCCTTGTAAAGTGGACCTTGGGACGTGCACTGGGAGTACCATGGCCTAAAATTGTAAACCACGGCTGCCCAATCGCTATAGTTTTCACATACACATACACACACACACACACACACACACACACACACACACACACACACACACACACACACACACACACACACACACACACACACATTTTACATTTGTCAGGACTGTGGTTAAAACCCTTACCTAACTAGTTATTTGTACTATAGTGTGTCATGTAATTATCACACAAGCCACAGAGTTTGATGGGCTACAGACTGCCCAAAGGTACTTCTAAGGTGACTGACATCAGCAAGACTGCTAAGGTATGGCAATGGGAAGTGTACTTGCTATGAATGGGCTCAAAATCTTTAACCTACAGACACACACACTTTTACACTTGCCAGGAATGAGATTAGAACCCCTACCTAATTAGTTATTTGTACTATAGTGGTATGCAATTATCACATGTGCTACAGAGCTTGCAAGGCTGTAGGCTGCCCAAAGGTACTTCTAAGGTGTCTGACATCAGTGGGACTACTAAAGTAGGGCAATGGGAAGTGTATTGTGTGTAAACAGGCTAAGAATTTTTAACCTACAAACACACACATGTTTACATTTGTCAGGACTGAGATTAGAACCCCTGCCTAATTAGTTATTTGTATTATAGTGTTATACAATTATCCCACACACCAAAGAGCTTGTAGGGCTGTGTGCTGCCAAAAGGTGCTTCTAAGGTGACTGACATCAGCGGACTGCTAAAGTAGGGCAATGGGAAGTGTACTGGGTGTGAACAGGCTCAAAATCTTTAACCTACAGAGAGACACACACAAACACTTTTACATTTGCCAGAACTGAGATTAGAACCCCTACCTAAATAGTCATTTTTACTACAGTGTTATACAGTTATTGCACATACCACAGAGCTTACAGGACTGAAACTAGTCCAAAGGTAGTTCTAAAGTGAATGACATCAGCTGATCTTGTGAAGTAGGACAATGGGGGTGTACTGGGTGGCAATGGACTAAAACACTTATTCCTACACACACACACACACACACACACACACACACACACACACACACACACACACACACACACACATACACACACAGACATACTCTAACTCAATCACAACCACTGTTACATATGCCAGGACTGAGATTAGAACCCCAACCTATCTAGTTAGTTATATGATAGTGTTACACAGTTATCACATGCACTGCAGAGCTTACAGGACTGAATCTAGTCCAAAGGTACTTCTAAGGTGAATGACATTGGTAGATCTTGTAAAGTAAGGCAATGGGAAGTGTACTGGATGGTTAAGACATCATAATACTTAAACCTACAGACACAAACACAGACAAAGGTAGGTGATGTGATATTCCAACCCCTACCTCAGTACCATCAGACAATGAATATCATCTTCATGCTGGCACATGCCAGTGGTTACAACTGGTATGCAACTGTCTGCAGCAGGACATCACTCTATGTCATTCAGGGTATTCCTGTGTATGACTCACCCTCTGTGTGTGTCTTCCTGTGTGTCTGACTCTATCACTGTCTGCCCCTCTCATCCCTATGTCTATGTGTGTGTATGCTTGACATACTGTAATATGTTGCCCACATATATGTGTGTGTATCACATGCAACAGATGGAGATATACCACATATGTGCCACCTACAGCTGGCTGTGGGTAATCCTGTCTGATGGGTGTGTGTGGAGACAGGTTTACATAGCTGTGTGTATGAAAAGACATTTGAACAATACACAGATATATAGTCCGATGTGATTTCAGACATGGGTTTCACTTATCTAAGTGTAGGAGCATGTTCAGTATGACCTTCTATAGTAAGTGTGGGAATCCATTCCAGGGATAGTTGTACTCCAGTCTGGGGTGTTGTGTGCTACAGCCATACCTTGCAACCAGTTTGTGCAAAATATCTGGAAATGGGCTGCCAATATGGGGATTCATTGGACCAAACATAGGGGGTACTGTAACTATTGCTCTTATGAATGTATGAGTAGGTTGAGTTACAAGGATTGTTTTAGCAGACATTTTCTGACATATGTAATGTTTGATACTGTACTGTATTGTGTCACTACCTACTGACAGATATAATTGGATCACCACAGTTATTTGCCAGAAAATTACAAGATGGATGATGCACAGACCTATATTATGAGGGAAAGGCTAGACATTCTTGCACAATCCGGCCAGTTGGGAGGTGTGGCCACAGCTGATTGACTTATGAAGCTGTGTAAAAGGTACAGCACCTTGGTGATATATTCACTGGAGATCTCCTGGTTGTACAGTATTCTTCTTACCTGAAAGGCCATATCCTGGTGTAGCCATACCTGTTAACAGTACAGATTCTCACAGATTATTCAGATTCATAATTCATATATCTGGTCAGTTTCCCTTAACATTGTGGTTTTCTAGCACATTTGTTGCAAATGACTCAGGATTGCAGTCAGGGAATAATGACAGAACATTAGAGTTTCAGACTTCATACCCTTCATGAGATCCCTGCTACTATACACCCCCTCTGTTATTCTATCAACTTTCTAACATTATGAGAGCAATATTTCAAATGTGTCACTATAGTTGGGCCTTTATCCTACCATTATGTATGGGTTTGTCCAGATTGCTTCCTCTATGAGGTTGAGAGGTATGCTACTAGCATTTAGCAGCGTGCCCTTACATTTGCATTTTGTTGACTGTGTTATGTTGGTAGTATGGACCCAATGACATTCCCTACAAAGGCACTATGGATGAGGCATGGGCCTTTGGCAGAGGCCTGTAGGCCATGTGAGACTGATGCAGGCCATCTGTAGCAAGGCAGTGCATTCTGTCACTCATATGTTCCCAGGCTGCCAGGCAGTGGACCCCTCCCTGGGGTGACAATGGTAAATGATAGAATGCACTGCTGTGCTACTAGGCAATCTACCTCTCTATGTATGTCAGCCAGACATCTGGACAAAGCCATGAGTAATTGGGTGACAAAGGCCTAAATATATGGACCATTGTAACTATTTGCCTTACAAACCTGGAATGGTGATAAAATGACAGATTTTGCATTAGCATGCCTTTTTCTATAGAGTATGAAGTCTGAGACACTACAATCCATCATTATTTTCTGACTTTAGACTTTTGTGATTTCCCATTGATTTGCCAAACACAATTTCAGAATAAAGACACCACAAATATGATGCAAACCTGTGTACATTCTGCAAAAGGTCTGTACAGTTGTGAGGTATGGTAGGCACTGTGTAGGTTACTTCAACATGTGTACTGTTTATATGTGTGGCCCCCTGTGCATGACCTGTCCAGCTTCCTGGCAGTGATGGATATTGACATCTGGACAGTGTGTACAACTCTCACCATAGGTGTAGGTGCAAAATAGTTGGCATGCATTTCACGGAACATGTGCATTTCTGATGGATGTCATCATCCATGGCTCCAGTGCATAGCCACCATCCTCCACCAGATGGCCATACAAGATGTTCCCACTGGCAAATGCCTGGTACAGTTGTGATGAATGCTAGATGTGGAAGTCATGATAGCTTCTAGGGCTGCCAGTATATACATTCATGATAATGCCCTGGGCATTGCACACAACCTGGCAGTTAATGGATAGGAAGCCCTTGTAGTTTATGTAGACCCTACCCTTTTCACCGGGTGGTGCTTTGATTTGGATGTGTATGCAGTCTATTGCACCCAGTATGTCTGGGTATTTTGCTACATGGTGGAAGAAATGCATATTGCTGGTCTTCTCCTCACAGGTGTTGGGGAAGTAAATGTGCTCACCAGCATGTGGTAGAATGGCATCCAGGAACTGGTGGAGTACCCTGGATGCGGATGCCTGTGAGACCCCCATGATGTCCCCAGTAGGTCTTTGGAAAGTACCTATAGCTAGTATTCTTAAGGCTACAACATACCTTAATGTCCACTGGGATGGGTTCCCCTCCGTTGACTCTGGGTCTGAGTTGAGGCTGGCACAGCTCAATGATTTGCTGAAGTATGTCTCTGTCCACCCTGTAGCACTGTACTATATCCAGATCATGTAGCCCCTGGTAAGTTACCCTGGGTCTGAACACTCTTCTCCTCCTCCTCAGTCTGTGGTGGTTGTCAGCATTATCCTCCTCAGTGCCCTCAGCCTCTAGCACATACTGATGGATCAAAGCAATGGCAGCCCCTAACATGTAGAGTTTGTGGGAAAAAACAGATTGTAAGATGTTTGCATAATTTATACTGTTGTGCTGCAGATGCTGCCTGTATGATTCACTGACTATGATGCATTCCACCTGCCAGCTATGTTATTTGTACTTGATTGCTATTATTCTGCTATTTCCCTTTTTTTTACTTTTTTTCCTTCCCATTTCTGCCCCTTTTAAGCCCTGAGGTGTGCCACGCAAACCCGGTGCCCAAATGTAAATAGTCCTGCTATTTCAGTTTTTTTTTTAGACCCAGTGAGTGCCATGCAAACCTGTTTAGCTAACATAAACAATGAGAAATGGCCCTCCCCTAGATACGAACACACTCTTCATTTCATGGAATAAGTCAATACAGCCTGAGACACACCCCCTTGCTTAGCTGTGCTTAGCTAAGCTCATGTGGGAGCCGTGGAGCTCCAATGTACTTACACCAAGCATGACACACCCCGTTTTCATGTCAGCTGCTTCTCATGCTTACACCACTGCCTTATAGCTCCTACATGGTTAGGTGCAGTTTGGCACCTGTCTTCTTTCTGTGATTCAATAAATTTCCCTCATTAGCATACCCCACTGCCTTAGTCCCTAGTTACAGCACTACACCAGAGACTTTCCCCTTAGCAACCACTGTTACCTGCTGTTGTTTTGATTCTGCATGCCACAGACTATAATGGCAAAATGCAGATTTCACTTAAAATTGACTTTTCACATCTTTTTCTTTATTTTTGGCACAATCCCGTTTGTGCATCACTGCCCTATACTTAATCAGCTGAGATCAGCCAAAAAAAAAAAACTTTGAATTTTATAATTTTACAACACTTTTCAATGCCAATAACCATATATTTGGCCATTGGCATACCCAAGGATTAGAATACATGCTTTAGTTTGAGCTGTCATACCTCCATTTTGATTTTTGCAGAAATGTATTCAGCTAGTAGCTGAATACATTTTTGCATGCTACACTATTCTGCCACTGATGCCTGCCTGCTTACTGGATTGCTAATTGACCTCATTTGCATGTTTTTCATCAGAAAATGAGGTCATTAGCATAATCCAGTCATGTCCATGGCAGAATAGTGTTAACAGGCTTGTGCACGTCCCCAGGCTTGTTTACTGGATTGCTCGGTGGCCATATTCCAATATTCCATGCAGGAACAGCTGCACTATGCCTACATGGGCTTTTTTGTTTATTGAATCCTGGGGAGAGTTTTAATAATTGATCACCAAGGAACATCTAAATTCTTTGTAGCACTATTAATGACTGCATTCTGAAGTTACCAGTCTGATACCTCATGAGCAGGTGGCTTGCAAATCAATGGATGATAATTTAAGATAATCTGTAAAGAAAAACGTGTGCAAAAAGAATGGGATAATTAAACCAATCAGAAATGTGCTTAGGTTATTAAAGCTACTTCCTGTGAGAAATGTCTGTTCTTGCCCCATGCTGATATTTGAAATGGGTGGTATCCCAGCTATAGAACCACGGATCTTCTGAAGTCATATATGATATAAATCCCGAGGTATGTGTTTTATAATCAGAGCTGAGAAGTGTCAACATCCTGGACTTTGCTTAACATGCAGGGCCAGTAGCAGTGCAACACTCACTTGGTTCTCTGTTGCAATATTTGAAGGGTTGATTTTCATTGATCTGATGGGCAGATGCTTAGAAAGGAGAAGGTAAAATTTTAGTTGCAGTTGGTGCAATGTAAGATACAGCTGTTTTGATGAGTCTGGAGACCATTTTATTATTTGAAAAGGGAGCTCTCTCTTAAATATTCATTAGCAATAAATGACGCTTGTATGCAAAGGAAGGAAAAAAAGAGACATTTGGCCATATTCAGCAAGCTCTGCATGGAGTACCTGAATAGTATAAGAGCTGTTGCATGCAATATGTCCGCCACGCAATCCAGAAACAAGCCCCCAACACGTGTACGGGCATGCCTACATGGACCTCACTGCTATATGCTAATTACCTCATTTGCTGATGAAAACCATGCATAGGTTCATAGGTTGGTACTAGGCTATCAGCCCTAGGGCCTATACAAGCCTACCCATAACAATTCTCTGGCTATTTTTTCCCAAATTATTTACTTCCATGGACCCCTGTATAACAGGGCGACTGACGTGATTCTCCGGGGGGGAATTTCCTTTCTTTCATCCAATCGTCAAGGTTCCTTTTGAAGAGGACCAAAGAGGCACTCTGCTTGACATGTATGGGCAATCTATTCCAGAGTCTGGGGAGTCTCTGGGTCAGGAACCTATCCCTCCAGCATGTTTTGTTTATTGTGATGACAGGGTTTAGATCCCTGGAGCGTGTGGCTCTGAGGGATTGGGATTTCTTTAAGTGTAGCATGTCGAACAGCTCTGGGTTTGACATGGCCTTGTATGTTAAGCAAAGATTGCCTCTGAGTAGACGATATGCGACAGAGTATGGCTGGAGTTTTTTAAGGCGGTCAGCATAGGGTATCTGCTTTAGGCCTGTGATTCTTTTAGTGAGGTATTTCTGCGGCCTTTCCAGTTGTTGCAGATGTCTTGAGAGGTACATACCAAACATATCCCTGTGTATGACTCACCCTCTGTGTGTGTCTCCCTGTGTGCCTCACTCTATCACTGTCTGTCCCTCTCTTCCCTATGTCTATGTGTGTGTATGCTTGACATACTGTATTACGTTGCCCACATATATGTGTGTATATCACATGCAACAGATGGAGATATACCACATATGTGCCACCTACATCCTGTCTGATGGGTGTGTGTGGAGACAGGTTTACATAGCTGTGTGTATGAAAAGACATTTGAACAATACACAGATATATAGTCCGATGTGATTTCAGACATGGGTTTCACTTATCTAAGTGTAGGCGCATGCTCAGTATGACCTTCTATAGTAAGTGTGGGAATCCATTCCAGGGATAGTTGTACTCCAGTCTGGGGTGTTGTGTGCTACAGCCATACCTTGCAACCAGTTTGTGCATAATATCTGTAAATGGGCTGCCAATATGGGGATACAATGGAACAAACATAGGGGGTACTGTAACTATTGCTCTTATCAATGTATGAGTTGGTTGAGTTACAGGGTTTGTTTTAGCAGACAGTTGTATTCTATAATGGGTCTAATGAGGGATGAGTACAGTGGGACAATGACCTCCTTTTATCTGGATGAAAAGCCCTTAGTGATGAGGTGTGCCACATAGAAGGATTTCCTGACTGTTGTGGCGATGTGATTATCAAAGGTGAGACCACTGTCCACCTGTGTCCGTAAGTCTCTTATCACACTTTCGGTGTTTAGTGTACTGCCACCTATATGGTAATTCATGGATACATGTTTTTTCCCAGAGGGGATAACTATACATTTCTTGGCATTGAGCTTGAGCCCATGGCTCTGGTACCAAGCATCTGTTTCTGTAAGGCCCTTTTGTAGAGTATACACATCATTTGGGGATTCAATAATGGCTCCCAGTTTGCAGTCATCTGCGAACTTTGTTATCCAGAGTCCCTTAGTGCTGGCCTGTACTTCAGAGAAGTAGATGCCAAACAAGTGCGGTCCCAGGACTGAACTCTGAGGTATTCCACTTGTCACTTGTCTGGAGCTGGATTTGGAGTCTGCTACTTTTACAGTGTGGGTTCTATCAGTAAGCCAGTTAGCAACCCATTGGGTGATGTAGGGATTAATGTCCAGCTTAGTAAGTTTATCTATGATTCCAGAGTGGGGGATGGTGTCTAAGGTCTTGGCAAGGTCTAGATAGGCTGTGCGACCTTACCCTTGTCCATGGCTCTGGAGACTGATTCAAAGAAGTCAATCAGGTTCAGGAGACAAGATCGGCCCTTCACGAACCCAAACTGGGTGGGGTCCAGTGTTTGAAGGTTGCCTATGTCTCTGTTTATAAGTTCCATGATAATACACTCCATGGCCTTGCAGATAAGGCTTGTCAGACTGATGGGATGGTAGTTTCCGGGATCCTAGGTGGATCCCCCCTTGTGGAGTGGGATAACTGTAGCTTTGCGCCACTCAGTGGGCACGAAACCTGAAGTGAGGCTATGATTAAACATGACACTTAGGTGAGGTGCCAGTTCATATTGTAGTTCATGTAGTACACAGCCTGGAATGTCATCTGGTCCCATGGATGCTGTATTCTTAGCTTTGGAGAGTGCATTTTTTACCTGTGTGGCCGTTATTACCGGAATTTGGCAATCTTCCGGTATTGAGATGGCCATTTAGGGGGTGAGAGGGGGGTGAAGTTGGCACTGAATCGATCTGCCAGGATATTGGCAATATCCTTGGGATCAGTATTTTTAATGCCATTCTGTTTTGGCTCAGAGCAGATCTGAGCATTGACATTTAGATTCTTGACATAGTTATAGAATGCCTTGTGGTTGTCTTTGGAATCTTTGGCAATTTTATTTTCGTAACTAGCTTTGGAGGATTTTATGAGGGATCTCAGTTTTTACTGAGGCTGGTAAGGAAGTTTTTTGCATCCTGGGATTTTCCTCTTTTCTGCAACAGTTTCTTCCTTTTGTTGTAAAGTTTGTTTATGGCAGGGGACCACCAGACTGGCTTCTTTTTTTTGGACGAGAGCATCTTGGTTCTATTTTGGATGGCACAATTTATGCATGAGTGGATGTGCTCGTACAGTGCCTTAGTGTAGGATTCAGCAGTTGGACTTTCAGCTCCCGTCTGCATGGGTGTCATGAAGTTTGTCACTTCTGACTTGAGTAGCATGAAGTTGGCTTTGGAGAAGTTTTTTATGGAGGTTTCCTTACTGGGGGTGGGGGATGTGGATGTTAAGGGTGATTAGCTTATGGTCAGACCTGACTAACGAGGGGGGTGATCATAGGTGTGGAGCATCGATTTCACATGTTGGTAATGACCAGGTCTAGGATATTGGAGCCCCTGGTGGGACTATGGATTAGTTGATTCAGGGCGTTGGAATTTATGAATTCCAAGAACCATTCGGCAAAGGTGTTGGTACATGAGTAGTTTTCCTAGTTAATGGCAGGGTAGTTAAAATCACCCAGTATTAGGGTGTTTGGTTCTATCTTAATATTTTCCAGTATGTTTAGAAAGGTGTAGTGAGAATCTTGGGGTATGGTGGGGGATCTGTAGCAAATGAGGTGAATTAGTGATCCAGGAAACAGGCAGGCATCTGTGCAGGAATAGTGCAACCTGCAGAAATGTATTTGGTTACTAACCGAATATATTTTTGCAAATTACAAAATGGAGGCATGACAGCTCTAAAGAAAGCATGTATTCAATGGAGTAGGCATGCCAATGGCCAAATATATGGCCATTGGTATGATAAATAGTTGCAGAATTATAAAAAATAACTTTTTTTTGCCAATTTTGGCCGTTTAAGTGTAGGGCAGTGGTGCGCAAACAGGATTGGGCTGAAAATAAGAAAACAAGTTGGAAATAAGCTTTTAAACCCAAATCAGCATTTTACCATAATAGTCAATGGCATGCATAAGACAACAATACCAGGGAATAGTGGTAGCAAGGGGGAAGGCTGAGTGTGAGTGTGTTTTATGCAAATGAAGGGATTGATACTGAATCACAGATTTCCTCTCAGTATTAGCTTGCACCCAACCATGTAGGTGCAGCAACACCATTGTATAAGTGTAAGACATAGATGACCTCATAAGGGGGAGTGTCATACATACTGTAAGCTTATTGCAGCTGTGTGGCCCATGTTTGCCTTTAGCTAAGGACAGCTAAGGAAGGGGTGTGTGTCTGAGGCTGCCTAGCAGTGTTTACATTACCTAAATGGGTGTGCGCGCCATGCACTGGGTTTTAAGCAAAAAAAAAAAACAGGAAATAGCAGCTCTGTTCACATCTGAGCACTAGATATGCATGGCGCACATCGGGGCTTAAAAAGGAAGGCAATAGGAAGGGAAAACAGCAGTAGGAAGACAATCAAGCAGAACTAGCATAGCTGGCAGGTGAAATGTATCAGAATCAGCCAATTACACATGGAACAGCCTAGCACACTATTATAAACTATGCAAACATCTCCCAGTTTGGTTTTTCCCCCAACATAATACACCACCGGTGTACACAGATGGGGGATATTTTACCTGACAAAACTAACAAAATGTTAGGGGATGTGGTCGCTGTCATACATCAATACGTGCAAGAGGTTGAGGGTGGTGAGGATGTGAATGCTGATGACCAACCCACAGTGAGGAGGAGAAGAGTGTACAGACCCAGAGTAACCCACCAGGGATTACATGAGCTGGAGATAGTGGAGTGCTATAAGGTGGACAGGGACATTCTACAGCAAATTGTTGAGCTGTGCCAGCCATGTCTCACACACAGAACCAACAGAGGGGGAAACCATCCCACTGGATACCAAGGTATGTGTAGGGTTAAGAATATTAGCCACAGGTACCTTCCAAAGAACAACCGGGGATATCATGGGGATCTCACAGGCATCAGCATCCAGGGTACTCCACCAGTTCCTGGATGCCATGTCAGCACATGCTGGTGAGCACATATATTTCCTCAACACCCATGAGGCATTGACCAGCAATATGCGTCTCTTCCACCAAATAGCAGAATACCCTGAGGTAGTGGATGCTATGGACTGCATGCACATACACATCAAAGCACCACCCGGTGAGCAGGGTAGGGTCTACATAAACCGGAAGGGCTTCCCCTCCATCATCTGCCAGGTCATGTGCGATGCCCAGGGCATTATCCTGAATGTGTGTGCTGGCAGTCTTGGAAGCTATCACGACTCCCACATCTGGCATATGACACAGCTGTACCAGTCATTTGCCAGTGGTGACATCCCATAGGGCCACCTAGTGGGGGATGCTGGCTATGCACTGGAGCTGTGACTGATGACATCCCTCAGAAATGCACACACACCTGAACAAGAGCTCCATAATGAGGCACACGCACAAACCAGAGTCATAATAGAGCATGTGTTTGGGATGCTCAAGTCAAGGTTCTGCTGCCTGGACATATCCAGTGGAGCTTGCCGTACTCTCCAGCTACATGTACACAAATGTTCATAGTTTGTGCCATGCTACACAATATGATCCTGTGGAAACAACTGCAGCAGGAACAGCACGGTGCAAGGCCACACAGCCCCCCACCATTGCCAAGGCCATCACAGGAACTGAAGGAATCGGAGGAGGAACTACCTGAGCCTGCCCATGTAGGCAGTAGGAGGCATGCCCAGTATGCCCAGGCCTTGGCAAAGAGACAACGCACAGCACATACACTGATACGGTAGGGACCCAGGGAATAACACTTCTCTTTGACTTGCACATACAGTAAAAGGGATGCCAAACATGACACTACCTGTGCTTTACCATGTATAGGGTGTATACTATGTGCATCCGACATAGTCAGCCCTCCAGCACCATCCTCAATACTGACACAGCCACAAGGTAAGTCAGTCTTCCTATCAATTACTGAATGGAGTATTATGTTCTGATAGTTGTATCTACGGTATGGACATGAGAATGCAAAGGAATTGTGTGTCTGAATGGGATGGCAGCAGATAGTGTACACCTATGTGGGTAGCATGAAATCCATAACAAACACTGCTGTCAACATACTAGGCAGTACTAGACAAGGTGAGAAATCCCACTGCAGTACATGTGTTGGCCCAAATGTGTGTCCATAGAACACACACATGCATGTCAGTGCAGCTCACATACCCACTACCAACCCCAGCCAGCAGGACAGGTGTAGATGACCATAACGAAAGGATGGGCTAAGGTCTCCAATTGATGGCAATTGTTAACAGCCCCCCTCCAGACCTACAAAGACTACAACAGGTCTGGCAGTTGTGTGTCAGTTCTGAAGGGTAAGAAGTCTGAAACTGAAATGTAGGTCAATAAAACCTAAGATCTGTACACTACTGATATGCCTCCAATCTGCATGATAGGTCAGAATACAAAATGAAATGGAATACAAAAGAGTACCAGAAATACCAGTACAGTCATAACAAATGTTTAAAGATGTCAGATGTGCCCCCCCCCAATCAGATGTAGAAATACAGTAACATGTAAGTGTGAGGTGTAATAACAGTGGAGGACAGATTACCTGAGCTGGCCCAATCTACAGGATAGATTGTTGCATGTGTACAATATGCAGGGGTCCATGTGTTAGGTTGTCATGTGTTCAATATTGTATGGAAGTGGTAAGCATGTAGGCATGGAGGGCTGTGTCTTGGTGACCTATGAACAGTACTGTGGATGACAGGGCCATGCTCTGACAACTGCAGTGCCAACCACAATGCTTATCAGCAATACCCAAGTCAGCAGTCGTCCATACTCACTGTCCAGATGCCAATATCGGTCAACATCTGAAAGATAGTCATGCCATGAATGTGGGCACATACATACACACAGTACATAGGTGAAAGTACTCTAGACAGAGTGCATAAAGTTTAACTGTCACCTGCACACAACTTTGGAATTGTACATACAGGTTAGCAGCACATTAGTCATCTGTGTAGTATGGAATACTGATGTAGTCTTGACTATCACTGGCAGACCACAAAAGGCATAGTTATGAAGTAATGAGAGACTGCCTATGTCCCTGCACAAGGCAGCATAAGGGAAATGTCCCAGGTATATCTGTGAGTCAGCTGCAAGTAGCTTCCATATCACACATGCACTCAGCTCACCCCACCATCAGCCGCAGGTTTATCACAGATCATATCCTTGCTGTTGGGAATGAGTACATTATGACCCCACTTCTGTATGGGAATACCCACAGAATGCAGCATGCTGAAGAGGTGTCCTATGCAGATGTTTTCCTAGCTGAAAGCAGCACCCTGCATGCATCTGGACCATTGGGTCAATATGGACAGGAACTATTGTCATTAACACCTCGCACACTTACCCTCTCAGCCCAGGAGAATCCACTGGTTCACAGACTGGGAATGTAGGAGTGACAGTATCCACTGGCCTTTTACAGATGGCCTGCATCACTACCAAATGGCCTACAGTCCTCTGTCAAAGACATGTGCCTCACCTGTAGTCCCAATGTATGGTATCTCAAGGGGTCCCAAATAACAAACTAACACAGTCAACAGAACACAAATGCAAGGTCATACTGACAAATCCCAGTAGCATGCCCCTCATGTCCTACTGCATGAACTGGGGACCAATCCATAAATACCACTGCCATGAACGGCCAATTGTAGGGATTCTTCCCAGATATTGCTTGGATAATGTTAGGACAAGGGTAGAGTAACAGATTGGGGGGGTGTAGATGCATAGACGTCATGGAGTGTGTGAAGTCTGAAACTCTGAGATGTGCCCATACTACCCCTGCCTGGAAACCCAGTAATAAGTGGCTACAAACCTGCTCGTAAACCACAATGTGAAGGGGAACTGAGCAGATATATGAGCCCTACTTCTGGGTAACCTGGGTGAATCTGCATAGCTGAGAGGTATGGCCACAGCAGGATATGGCCATTCTGTTAAGTTGATATATGTACAACAAGGGGATCCTCAGCCACCATACTACCAAGATGCTGGACCATTTACACAGACCCATCAGTAAGTGTCTGTAGCTACCCCTCCAGAATGGCAGGAGTGTGCAAGAATGTGTAGGCTGTGGACCACAATACTGGACTCAGCTTTATTCATCTTGTATTTCCCAGTAAATAACTGTGAGCAAATAATTATATATGTCAGTAGTTGATGACATAATACTTCACAGTGTAAAACAGTACATATGTCTGAATATCTAACCATGTAACACAAGCAGCAAAGACAGCAATAGTTACAGTATACCCCTATCTGTTGCCCATTGTGCATCCATATTGTCAACCTATCTACAGATATCCTGCAGAAATAGGCTGTTATCTGTAGGTTGAGAACGCCAAACCCTGGACTGGAGTACTACCCTACCTGGAATGGATTCACACACTCAATACAGAAGGTCATACTGGGCATGCTCCTACACTTAGAGAAAGGAAGCCTATGTCTGACAACACAGTGGACTATTATGGCTGCCACCAAATTGTACACCATTTATGCTTCACACGCACATTGGATAGGAATACTCACACATATCCAAGGCCAACCCACTATAATATATCAAACATACACACACAGAGATGTGGGGAAGACAGAGACAGACAGTGACAGATACAATTCCATTATAAGGCCTGTCCCTCCCGCTACACATCCGATTGGCTGATATCGCTTGATGTGCTGACGTCAATCACCATAGAAATTCCTTTTGGTAGCCCTCAGCCCTATAGTGTCTTTGGTGCTTGTGATAACTGTGTAACACAATAGTAAAAACCAGTATTCATATAGCATTTGTATACTGAGTCCTGTGAAATGTAAAGTTGTATGTGACTGAGAGTGTGTGTGTGTGTGTGTGTGTGTGTGTGTGTGTGTGTGTGTGTGTGTGTGTGTGTGTGTGTGTGTGTGTGTGTGTGTGTGTGTGTGTGTGTTTCCAGAGGAATGATTTATGGCCCATTCACACACACTGCACTTCCCATTGCCCATGTTAGCACTCCTGCTGATGTCAGTCACCTTTAAATAACCCTTTGGCCAAATGTCAGTCCTATAAGATCTGTGGCACTTGTAATAGCTGTGTAATACCATAGTGAAGTAAACTTGTTAGGTAGGAATTCTAATCCTGGTCCTAACAACTGTGAAAATGTGTGTGTGTTTGTGCGTGAGTGTATGTTGACACCTGCTTTTGTGTTCATTCACACTTACTGCACTTCCCTCCTTTAGCACTGCAGCTGATATCACTCCCCTTCAATGATACCTTTGGACAATTTTTCAACATATAATCACTGTGGCACTTGTGATAACTGCATAATGCCATAGTGTAGCAAACCAGTTAGGTAGGAGTTTTAATCCTGGTCCTGGCAACTGTGAGAGTGTGTGAATCTTTGTTGATGCCTGCTTTTGTGTTCATTCACACTTACTGCAATTCCCTCCTTTAGCACTGCAGCTGATGTCACTCACCTTCAACGATACCTTTGGATAGTTCTCCAACATATAACCACCATGCCACTTGCGATAACTGCATAATACCATAGTGTAGCAAACTAATTAAGTAGGAGTTCTAATCCTGGTTCTGGCAACTGTGAAAATGTATGTGTTTGTGTGCAAGTCTTTGTTGACACCTGCTTTTGTGTTCATTCACATTTACTGCAATTCCCTCCTCTAGCACTGCAGATGATGTCACTCACCTTCAAAGATACCTTTGGACAGCAGTCTAATATATAACCACCATGGTGCTTGTGATAACTGTGTAACACTATAGTACCAATGCATAGATAGGTAGGGGTTTGAAACTCAGTATTGGCAAGTGTGTGCGGGTCATCCTTATTCTGTGTGGGTGTTGGTGTGATTGTGTAAATAACAGGATCCATTGCAGCGTGGGTTTTGCTACATTTTCATATTGAGGACCCATATGTCCAATGTCAAATTACAAGGCCAACAGTTGTCAAACACCATAGAGGTTGTTGTAGACAATACACAGCCATACATTTATATATAGGCAACAATTATAATACCCAGAGACCTCTCTCTACCCATAGATCATACATAAACACGCTTGGCTGTTTTTCTCTTCCTTTCTTTCTTTCCCTCTGTCTCTCTCTCCCCCTGTCTGGTAGATGTGGGAAAATGCACCTGTTTTGCATAGGCAGCAGCTTGACTTTGGTAGGTAATGTTCATGATCAGCTGATGGCCTGTGCATGAATTGGAGTCCTCCACTTACTAATTGCATGAACACCTGTCCACTTTAGCTAATTGCACTTAAACACACACACTATAGTAAGCAGTAAGCAGTGCAATTGGGTGTGGCCCTTCCCCCCTCACTGTGAACAGGACTTCATGTGGGTGTGTGAAAAACAGCATCACAGAGGGTAGTTGGAAATACCTCTTACAACAAACACTATGAAGACAGGCCAACAAACTGGAGAGAGGGACATGGGGACAAGACATAACAGATGAATGGCTACATTTGGTTATAACTTTGGACAGTTTGTGGTTTTAACAGGATTTGTGTGGTTATTGTTTTGCATGATTTGAGACAGTGTACATGAGTTGTGTTG
Source organism: Protopterus annectens (assembly GCF_019279795.1). Taxonomy (NCBI): domain Eukaryota; kingdom Metazoa; phylum Chordata; order Ceratodontiformes; family Protopteridae; genus Protopterus; species Protopterus annectens. The sequence continues at coordinate 700,166,090 of NC_056739.1, forward strand.
TGGTTCTAAACTCTCACCTCACCTGCTATTTGCAGACTGGACTGAGCAGAGTTTTTGAGATTTGGTTGGTGTGTTACTCACACATTTTCTTCTCTACATAATACAGCATACTCTGATGATGTACTCAGGGAATAGGTTCATAGATTATAAGCTAACTAACTGCTTGCCCTCATTTCAAGCTAGCCAGCCACTATTATCCTTGGAGACTCAATCCCTGCACCCCATACCACAGTCAGGCATCAGACTACACTGTGAATTTGGCCAGTATATGTAGGGTTAGTGGGTGAGTGGCAAACATGATGATGGCTTTTGTTCACACAGGCCATAGACTGTACTATTACTTAGGCTTACCATTATGTGACTGTGACTGTGATGAGATCAGTTGTGAGTATGCACTTTCACACTGGTGTCTGTTACTCCATGCTGTTACACGCCTGTAGTGCCTGCTATATTTGCTATTACATGTGTATTCCCCCATAGGTAAATTGGGTCAGTATTGTGACAGTCTGCCTGTAGTGTAGACAGTGCTTGGTGACATGCCTAGCAGCGCAGTGTATTTACCCTAGTGTGATGTTATGTCCAGATATTTGTCAGATGTACTATTGCCTGGCTACCATATGTGTTGTATATTTCTGACAAAGCAGTGGGCTGGTGTGAAGATGTATGTCACTAACTAGTGTGAAGTCTGGGGCTTGGGATCTCTGCTTGTAAAAGGAAAAAACTTCAAAGACCAATGCACTTTAGGTTCAAGCAAGGCACCCTTTATTACTTGCAGCAAGGAGACAAAGCATGTAGGCACAATGTTTGTCTGAATTACTGGTGATTAGTATGTTATTTTTATACAGTTCTCTTCCTGTCACAAATAAAATGTTACTATTCTATTGCTGACATAATTAGACACAGCTTTCTGTATGTTCTACAAAAAATGTTACTAGCCTTATTGCTGACTAAGTTAGATTATCTGCTGTTTTGCAAAGCATTTTGAGAAAAACAACCTGGCCTTAGGCTTATTTTAGCCCATCTCAACTTTTTAATTATTCAATTGTACTGTTTTAATACGTGTTAAATTTTGTCTAGATTCAAGGTACATTTCTAGCTTTGATACAAGTAATGCTGACTATGGTTTAAACTTTCAAGCATCTATTGTTTTCTTTATCAAAGCTTCTAGCAGCTGCATACTTTCTCATGGCATAAGCAGAAATGAATATCTCTTTGTTAGGTTTCATGACTTTAGCAGAAATGAAATGTCTCTTGTTAAGTTTCATGACATTAGCAGAAATTAAATGTCTCTTGTTAAGTTTCTAATGGCTGTGAAAATGCATGCAGTGTGAACAGAATAAATGTATTAACCCTTTTAAACCTTGAATGCACTAAGCATGCATATTACTATTATATATTTATCTAACATTTCCCCCCTTTTAATACCTTTATTCTACTTTCAAGATAAGCATAAACAGTTTTTTTCTTCCCCTAACCTCTTCCTGCTCAGGATTTGCAGTTAAGAGAGTCATTCAGTTTAAGCTCATGAAAGCATTTTCAGTTTTTTAGCAATTCTTCAAGTTCAGCACCTTGGTATAAGGTTTCTGAAACTGAAATGTCTACAAAGCTTTTAATTAGTCTTTTTATGCAGGGGATGCAGCAGCACACACATACCACCAGTAGGATTATTCCTACACAGATGGCAATCAGAATGTTCATCAGGATGCTGCCCCAACCCCCAAACAATTTCTGGAAAAAGTCTGTCAATGGATTTGGTCCTGGTTTGGTCATGGCTGACACCTGCTGAATTACCTCAAGATGGTTGTCTATCTCGTGTTTGTGGTTAGGAATATATGAACAGCACTCCTCCTGGATTAAAGTGCACATACCTCCTCTCACCGCTAGGGTGAATTCAAGAGCCATACGATTTTGAAGCACCACTGTTTTCATGACAGTCAGTTCATCAGTCACCAATTCTAGGGAAGAAAAGGTTGCATTGGTTATTATTTCGAGAAGCTTAGACAATTTTCTCAGTTCCCAGATCGATTTTGTTGCTCCATATGCTGGTAATACACCTGCCCATGATATAACAGTATCACTCAAGTCCATGTGTGACAGTCCATTGCCCACAGCATGATGGTTTTTCCAGCGTACATTGATTTGCCCCACTGGATTGACAGGCTTCTTGATTTCTCGAACATTCCAAATTTTCCCTTGAGGTAAAACTGCTGTGTGTCGTATGGCTGGAACCAGGTACCCCAAAAAACACTGCCGGACCAATTCTCAGATAGCCATTTATATGCTTTTCTACCACATACAAAGTAACAATCTTCTACTTTAGTAGTAACTTTACTATACCCTGGCTCTGCATGAAACATTTTTCTGTCAATTATGGACAGTTGTTTATAGAGGTCAGCATTATGTTTCACTTCACCAATTGTCCTATGCATCAGTTCAACAAATGAATCATAGGTCGTGTTGCAATAGGATCTGATGTTATCAGGTTTAGTGTAGCATCTATAGGGAATAGTCACATTGCAATTGCTCCAACCCACCTTAACTGTATTATTTTTGTAAAAACACACAGACCCCTTCTGTCGAACAGACAAGTGCAATGCTACTTTATCTTGTGATATGACATCTGATGTATCGTGAGTTAGGTTTTCCCAGGTGTTGTTGGCTCCTAGGGGAACTGAGGTTAACAGTAACCCCCCATATGCTGTTGGTAAAGCTGTGCAAATCCAGCAATTTGAAACATTGAAGGTTTCAGCATACACATATTTGATTGCCTGGTTAAAGTTCGGGTGCCACACTGCATGCTTGTTCAGTTCAATTTGTGTGGCTGAGAAAAGGAATGGCCGCAACAAAAAGATTATTGTCACTAGTACAGTCAACAGGATGATTATGCAATACTTTTGAGGAAACGGTTGCTCTGCATTTCTGTTTTCTCCGACTCTTCCAAGTAGGTGTATTTGGATCTTACTGGATTCCGTCATCTTGGACATGTGCTCTTACTCTCTGCCCTAATAGGACTTTTAGCACTGATGGTTTCTTCACTGGGGTTGAGACGGATCAGTCCTATTGATCTGACTCCCCTTTGTAGCCAGACCTTGTCCTGAGGGCCCCGATGGAGAGGTAAGATTTTTGTCCAACTCAAAGTTCTTAACCAGCTTACAGTGCATCAGGTGTATCCACGAAACTCGTTCTGCTATCTAGATATCTGCTATCTCTGCAGTGGGTGTCGAAAGAAGCACCTGGTAGGGACCTTCCCACCTTGGCGATGCCCAATTTTCTCGCTTGATGATTTTGATCCACACCCAGTCTCCTGGCGTCACTGCCACTTCTGATGTTTCGGTTCATTTTCTATCTGAAACAGAATTTGACTGCAACAGATGTTTAGAACTCAACAACTTTTTCATATATTCAGCTAGTGTGAAATCAGCTTCCTGGTCTGATGACATGAGAAGTTTCCACTGGGGTGTATAATAAGCCCTTCCAAATAGTTTTTCAAAAGGAGTCAATCCTTTTGCTGTAGGGACAGTTCTCATGCTCAACAGTGCCAGGGTTAAACAGTATAATCAAGTTTTTCCTGTCTCAGCTATTAATTTTCTCAATTTGTTTTTTAGTATACCATTATGCCTTTCAACTAGCCCTGCAGATTGCGGATGGTATGCACAATGATTTTTTAAAGAAATACCAAAATGCTTACACAACTGCTGTATGGTTTGATTTACAAAGTGTGTGCCATTGTCACTGTAGATCCTTTCCGGAATACCAAACCTAGGAATGATTTCCTTGACAAGTACTTTTGCCACCGTAGCCGCATCTAGATTTTTGGTTGGAAAGGCTTCCACCCATCTGGAAAACATATCTACAATGACAAGACAATACTTCTTATTTTCACATTTGTTCAATTCTATGAAATCCATACAAATAGTGTGAAATGGATATGGTGGTGTAGGGAAACTCCCTTGCTTGGGCTTTATCGCCCCCTGTGCATGATGTTTGTTACAAATTTGACATATCAAACAAAATGTTTTAGAGTAGTTTGTAAATCCATACATTGTGAACACCTGGTTCACCAGCTGTACCATCCCCCCTGTTGAGACATGGCACTGCCCATGGCTCAACAAAGCTGCATAGCGAAACAAATTAGAGGATAGTATCGACTTTCCCTCTCTAGAGATGTACAGCCCCTTTTCAAGGATTGCTCCTCATTTTATCCATCGCTGTTTTTCAGCTTGCGTAGTGAGTGTCTGCATTGTTTTTAACATATCTAGATCTAAAGTTTCAGAGGCTTGTAATTCCTCATTTAAAAGAAATACTTCCTTGGCTGCTTGTTTTGCAGCTGTGTCAGCTCTTGCATTACCTTTTGAAATCCTATCTTGTTGCTTGGTGTGAGCTGTGCATTTACAAATGGCTACTTTCTGAGGTAACTGAATAGATTTTAAAAGATCTAAAATAAACTGTGCATGATTTATAGGTTTGCCAGTAGATGTTATCATTCCCCAGTTTTTCCACTGTTGCGCAAAAACATGTACAGTAGAAAAAGCGTACTGGCTATCAGTAAAAATGTTTACACATTTACCTTTTGCTAAGGTACATGCCCATGTCAGGGCAACCAATTCTGCTGCCTGTGCAGATAAATTGCGTGGTAAGGGTTTTGCTTCTATAATCCCAGTATCAGAAACTACTGCATATCCTACTAGGTTCTGTCCTGCAGGACCCCTTCTGCATGAGCCAGCCACATAGCATGTCACCTTGGCATCATCCAAGGGGACATCCGTCAGATCTTTTCTAGGTAGTGTACTTTGCTCAATTACCTGCAAGCAGTGGTGTGGTGTGCCATCTGCAGGGGTCAGGAGCAGAGTAGAAGGGTTTAAAGTCGTGCAGCGCTCAATTGTCATATGAGGTTGGCTCAACAATATAGTCATACAGAAAAGATGCCTAGCAGGGGAAAGATATGCCACCTTTTCTTGTAGTAAAATAATCGCGACTGCATGAGGTACTCTCAGAGTGAGAGGGTGGAACAAAACTACTGAGGCTGAAGCCTGTACTGCCATTGCAGCTGCAACCACTGCTTGTACACAGTGGGGTAAAGACTGTGCCACTGGGTCTAGTTGTGATGAATAGTAAGCAATGGGGTGTTGCTTATCCCCATGCTGTTGTGTTAACACTGATGTCATGTAACCCTGCTTACAATCTACAGTTTGGAAAAAACGTTTATGGTAGTTTGGCAATCCCAGAACTAATGAGGATGCTATTAACTGCTTTAGTTTACAGAAGGCAGATTCTGCCTCTGGTGTCCATTGTGACAAATCCTGTGCTGCCATAGGCTTCTTATATATAAGGTCAGTCAGAGGTGCAGATTCCAAGGCATAGTTTGGAATCCAGCTCCGGCAGAAATTAGTTGTACCCAGGAAGGACATCATTTCCTTCTTGATAGTGGGTTTTGGTGCTTGCAAAATTGCTATTTTTCTGTCCTCATCTAATGTTCTACCTTCCTTGGATATTACATATCCTAGGTATTTGACCTGTTTTTTCCAAAGCTGCAGTTTATTTTTATTTACCTTATGTCCTTCAGCGGCTAAAAATCGTAGAAGTGTTATGGTATTTTCTTTACAAACCTGCTGGGTGGGGGCTGCCAGCAAGATGTTATCAACATAAAGTAAAATCTGACTGCCTCTTGGTGGGGTGAATCCCTCCAAGTTGCTTGCCATTTCTTGTGAGAATATCATTGGACTTTCACAATATCCCTGTGGTAGTCGTGTATATGTATACCTTTTACCCTGAAATGTAAATGCAAACCAATACTGGCTGTCAGGGTGTATCGGTATGAAAAAGAATGCGTTGCTGATGTCTACCACAGAAAAATACTTTTGTTGAGGTGTCAAATCATTCAACAGGGTGTGTGGGTCTGGCACCATGGGTGCCCTTGGTATTACCGCATCATTTACGGCTTGTAAATCCTGGACCATGTGCCATTCTCCATTGGCCTTTTTAACTGGAAATAAGGGTGTGTTACATGGTGAATCAGGAGATTCTACTAGTATCCCTCCTTTAAGTAAGGCTGCTATAATAGGCTTTATCCCTGCCTCTGCATCTTTTCTTAAGGGATACTGTCTTTTTGTGGTCTGAATGTTGACTTTGGCATGATAGTAACAGGTCCCGCTGTACGAATGAGTCCTACATCTGATTTTCCTGTTGATCAGAGAGTCTCTGCTATATTCTGTAAGGCATTCTCTTCCTCCTTTAATAGGAGTGTCAATCAGCTGTCCTCACTAGACTGCAAGTGCACAGCTGGGTTGGTCTGAGTTATCCATTTCAACTTTTGTATTTGTATTCCCTGTTCTGATAGTTCCAGTTCTGTCTGTTTCTCCCATCTCGTGACTTTTTCTCCTAGGTCTGCCCATTCTATATTTCTGTTTTTGGTTAAGCTAACATGTGGTAATCGATTAGATTTATAAAGTGCAAAGAACTCCTGGGGCAATGAACAGCTGGCTACACTGTTCCCTTCTATGTCCCAGTACAGGTTACACAATACCAATCTGTTTGCATGATTTTTAAATAATTCCTGCTCATATTCTTTATCAGGTCCTGGTGTGTTACAGTAATACAGGGTACAGTGCAACAGGTGTTGCTTATCAGTGTCAAGGGAGGGGAACTTGCTGATGGCTAGGTTCATTAACTCCTTGGTCACAGTCCCTGGACCAGTCGTAACCAAGTCCTGGCTGTACCAATAAAATATTTCACCCTCCGATTGCACTACAAAGGTGTTAGTTTGTTGCTGTGCTTCAATACCCTGCATGGTTGGGACTACTGCTATACAAAATAGCTGCATGAGGTCTCTGCCCAGGAGGTTTACTGGGCATTTTGCAGAAACAACAATTTAGCTTTTTTGTGTCAATCCTGAAACTGGATCAGTTATTGCAATGTTATGGGAGAGAGGCTCCCGATACAGCTGTCCATTAGCTGCTTTGACCAGTATGTAATCAGGTGACTCTGTGTTTTCTGGTAGTTTGGAGGGGTGTATCAGAGTTCGTGATGCCCCTGAGTCACACAAAAATTTGACTTCCCTCCCTTCTACCAAGAGTGTAACTTCTGGTTTCGTGTCCTCTAAATAGAGTTCCAAGCTCAATAAAGCTAGGTCTAATATTTCATCTTCTTCATTGTCACTAACTTCCTGCACTTCCTCTACTTCCTCTGTCACATTCTCATTTGGCCTTTCTTTGCTAGCCCCTTCTAGTGATTCCTGACTACCATATAGTCAGTCCTCACCCTCCTTGTCTTCCGTTGTTGCCTTCTTGTTTTTCTTGCAATCCCTTGCCAAATGTCCCTTCTTATCGCATTTAAAACATTCTCTCCTTTTCTTTCGCCATTCAAAGTCCTCTGATCACTGATCAGATTGTTTGTTTCCCTGTGTGTTTTTCTTGCCCTTTTCCCCCGGACTGTACTACATAAACTTCTGCTTCATCTTCTACAGAAAATACCTGAGCTTTCTTTTTCTTTTTGCTATTAAAATGCCTTTCGGCATGCCTAGCATATTCAAGTAATGATTGTAACCTGCTTCTACGATGGTCTACCATGTGTTTTGTAATAAAACTGCTTATAGGCGTGGTACTGCCTTTTAAAAATGCATTCTTTAACTGCTGTTCATATGGGGAATCTTGTGTTTGATCTTCAGGAACCTGCATTCCACAGTGGTTATTAAAACATTCTAACAATCTGGCATAGTACCGGTCAATTGTTCCACCTTCTTGTTGGATGCATTGATTAATGCAAGTCCAGTCTGCCCTAGGTTTCCATTTTTCAGAGATGCAGTCTGTAAGACCTTTTACTCTGGTGTCTAATTCTGCGCTGCTATGTGGGAGGGGTCTTTGTGCAGCTTCACGGGGATTCCAGTTCCCACTAATCATGTACTAATCTGGTCCTGCAATCTGTCTAACTACTTTTTCTATCTCTTCTCCGTTTAAGTTATAACTCAACCTCATTCCTTGTAAATCTTCTGAGAATTTTCTAAAATTAACCTTTGGATGGGGAATTCCCTCAGTGGCTTTCCAGATATCTTCCAGAGTCCAAGGTCTATACACTAAACTAGTTGGGTCCTGATTGTCTTGACCTGCCTGAGGATTGGGTACTTCTATAAGTGGGCATATTTCTTCTTCACCTATAGATCGTGAATTCTTAACTATTTGCCATAACTCGATGCCTTCTTACTAACCTGTTCACTTGCTTCATATTCTGGTAAGGGAGGCGGAGGTGCCGATGCTATTACTAAGTTATTATCCTCCTTATCTAAAAACATTGCTTTTGAATCTTTGTTCTTTTGTTCCCTACGGTTTACTTCCTCCAGCCACCTGTGTGCCTGAGGAATTCCTAATCGACGTTGCTTTTTTACCTGACCTTTGGAATCATTTTTGAGCTGTTTGATAAGTGAGTATTTTTCAAATTTTTCGTCAAATTCATATTTATTAACCCATTTTGAATAATATCTAATATTGTCAGCACGCTGCGACTGCATATATTTTGCGTCTTCCGTTAACGGTGGGTTTTGGGGTCTTTTTGTGCAATTATTACCCATTTTGTTCTACCCTTTCATCGTTACATAACTTCTCTTAATTTTTAATGTGGTACCACGGATTTTGTTATAGTCTCTTCAGAATGACTGCCTACTTATTCTGTTTCTCCTGATCTATGACAAGACAGTAATCTTTTTTTGTCCCTGACTTGTAAGAAAAAATACAATCTGACAAAAACAATACACATCTAGTCCTTGATCTAAAACAGAAAACAGAAAAAAGTAGATTCACCTTACCTGATCCTACGTGATTGATCACTGATTCGCAGAGACCCGTCCTTCAGTCACAGATCAGAAAGTGGCTGGCCTCTTTTGAATGACAATTCAGTTGGACGACTTTCCATATAAGAAGAACCGATTTGGTTTCTTCCCAGTACGGTTTCAACCACCTGGCTGTCTGATCTGAGGTGAAGAGAGGGTTCCAGTCTGAAGGACCAATCTGTAAAAGGAAAAAACTTCAAAGACCAATGCATGTTAGGTTCAAGCAAGGCATCCTTTATTGCTTGCAGCTAGGAGACAAAGCATGTAGGCACAAGGTTTGTCTGAATTACTAGTGATTAGTATGTTATTTTTATACAGTTCTCTTCCTGTCACACAGAAAATGTCACTATTCTATTGCTGACATAGTTAGACACAGCTTTCTGTATGTTCTACAGAAAATGTTACTAGCCTTATTGCTGACTAAGTTAGATTATCTGCTGTTTTGCAAAGCATTTTGAGAAAAACAATCTGGCCTTGGGCTTATTTTAGCCCATCTTAACTTTTCAATTCTTCAATTGTACTGTTCTAATACATGTGTTACATTTTGTCTAGATTCAAGGTACATTTCTAGCTTTGGTACAAGTAATGCTGACTATGGTTTAAACTTTCAAGCATCTATTGTTTTCTTTATCAAAGCTTCTAGCAGCTGCATACTTTCTCATAGCATAAGCAGAAATGAATATCTCTTTGTTAGGTTTCATGACTTTAGTAGAAATGAAATGTCTCTTGTTAAGTTTCTAATGGCTGTGCAGATTCATGCAGTGTGAACAGAATAAATGTATTAACCCTTTTAAACCTTGAATGCACTAAGCATGCATATTATTACTATTATATATTTTTCTAACACTGCTCTTCCAGTTAATATGTGCTAGGACAGACAGGAGGGTGTGAATGCATCAACTGTGTGAGCTTATCTAGTCCAGTATGTCTGATATATCCCCAATTTCATGGCTTTAAACATCCCCTTTGTCAGGCTTGTCCCACATTTCTTGCACTAAGGTGTTCTGTGTATACCTCCTGACTGAGCAGCTTCAGACTCCATGTTTATTGCTCATCTTGCTTCTGTATTCCATAGGAGGATTGCTGTGATTTGTGTGGTACTTTACTATGGTGATTTTATGATGTCTGTCAGTAATTGATGGGGTATGTCAGTTTCAGAAGAGCCTTCCTTAACAACATGTATGTTGATACAACCCCTGTCACTGTAGCAACATTCTACATTTATAACTGCAATACATAAATGTAGAATGTTGCTACAGTGACAAGGGTTGTGTCACTGTAACAACATTCTGCATTTATAACTGCAATGCATAAATTACATTCCCTTGCACTAACAGGTTGAGAGTTATGGTGCTGAGGTATGATTCCACTACATATCATGGGCATATGTTGTACACACACACACACACACACACACACACACACACACACACACACACACACATATATATATATATATATATATATATATATATATATATATATATATACATGCATACATATATATATATATATATATATATATATATATATATATATATATATATATAAGAGAGAGATTTCTGTAGCTATATATATATATATATATATATATATATATATATATATACACATACAAATGTATAAACATATATTTATATCCTCTTATGTGCAAACATGAGTGTTGTATATACCTTCTCAAATGTATCCCACCATATTAATCTATGTGTATGTTTACATATAAGAACATGACTGATTCAACACCATTTACACGTACAAGTACTAAACAATTGTAGTTGTCAAAACAGTTGTTCACTACTATTCAGTATGTGTACTGAATGATATATTTAAAAAACAATCATTTCATAGCTCAGATGGCTTAGTGGTTGTCTGCTGTGCCCATAGTGTACAGGGTCCTTGGTTCAAGAACTGTAAGGGCTGTTTATTGTGTTGCAAAGCAGAACAGTTCAGCTGTGGAGGATGGGATAAGGGCAATAACTACAAGAGGTCCCCAGTTTTGGCCGCTTCACCCCATTTACACAGCCTTTGGTCATATTTATTGCAGTGAGAGGTTCAGAATGTGGATCCGATGTCCGAATGCACTACATAAATATATATGTGTGTGTATGTATATATATATATATATATATATATATATATATATATATATATATATATATATATATATATATATATATATATATATATATATATATATATATATACATACATATATATATATATATATATATATATATATATATATATATATATATATATATATATATATATATATATATATATATATATAAATACATTTTCCCTACTGTTGAATGACTTTGTTGCATGCTATGTTGGTAAAAACATCAGACATATCTACAGCTCAGATGGCTTAGTGGTTGACTGCTGAGGTTACTGTGTACAGAGTCCTGGGGGTTCAAAATCTGGAAGGGTTGTTTATTTTAAGGACTGTTAGATACAGAGTGATTAAGGCAGTTTTGAGCAGCTTTAAGTGGGTATTTGCGATGGTAAGTGCTACAGACATATGGTTAAAGGAGTAGGCACTTACACCGTGTAGGCTTTGCTTAGCACTGCGCAAATCTGCTTAGCATTTACATTTAAGGAATGGTTACACCTGCTATGCATAGCTCAGCCCTGGTAACCAGTGATCACATTCATGTCTGATAAAATAGCAGGGTAATGTCATCTTTAATTAGTCTGTTTAATTCCATGTACATAACATGCCTCTATGTGCTGTCATTATAGTGACAAGGGGTGTGAGTATACTGTATGGAACATCTGAGTATACATGGGTAGTGCCACAGTCTTTTCCCTTTGTATGTGTGTCATACTTGGGTAATATCCCAGGTTATATATGCAGTCACGCATGCATGTATTGTATCATTACATCAGTACTTTTAACAGTGCTTTTCCAAGTAAGAGTAGATTGCAGATTGCAATACTGGAACCATACACCCCTGTATGCAAAGCTGGACTCTGAGTACTGACTATCGTGTTCTTGGTGTTTGACCTGTATGTTTTTATGCATCTCCTATCGGATATGTATCTGATATGTTGATATTAACTGTAGACTACTATGTTTTTAGGACATGTCATTGAGGACTGCTGTCATGTAGTAATGGCATACCTTTCAGTTTCAGCCATCTATCTGTCAGAACATTCATCCTAATGCATAACCAGTTGGCTAGCTACTTTCTGTCTGTCATCGTTACAGATGTGCAGATGTCAGGTATTCATCTTGGCTGCTTACAGAAATCTCTGATTGAATGGCACTTGCATCTTTGCCCACCTGTCTTATGAATGTCACAGCTAGGAAACCCCACTCTGTATGCACCACATTCCATGGATACCTCAAACAGACTGCCACAATCGATAGAACATGTTTGGGTACAGGTCCATAACCCAGACACTGGCCATGTTATGCAATATGTGTTGCATACATGTCAATTGGAGCACCTCATTGGCCCTCCTCAAGAGAAAACCAGAGGAGTAGATTTTAAATTTAACTGTCAACCTGGGGATCACTCATGTGGCATCAGTTAATAGATGGCCTGCTGACAAATGACAGGTGGCACGGTACCAGTGTACTCATATGCCCTACTCTTCTCATCTCTCCATGGACATTAGCCTGGTACACAACCAGGAACACCTGCGCCTATGTACCTCAGTACTGAGAAATGTGTGTGTGCATTATTGAGTATAACAGTGTCTGTGTGTTTGTAAACTTGTAGTTGAAAATCTGCTAAGGGCCTCCTCACCCACTACACCCCCCATTGCTATACTTAGAAAGGGCTGCTGCTGTAATTCACATTAAATGTACCTTTTCATAGGTTCACAGGTTCATACTAGGCTATCTGCCCTAGGGCATTTATAAGCCTAGCCAGAGTGTTTGGCTTTCACCACCCATTTTAAATGAATTTTGCTATGCCCTTTTTCGAGGTTAGTATACTGTGCCTCTGTCTAACTGTGACACAGAAGTGATACCCGGGGTAAACCTACGATCTCCCATCCACTCATCAAGATTCCTCTTGAAGAGAGTCAATGAGGGACTCTGCCTAACCTGGACTGGGATTTTATTCCAGAGTGATGGGAGCCTCTGGGTTATGAATCTGTCCTTCCAGCATGTCCTATTTATTTCAGTGCTGAGGTTCAAGTCTCTCGAGCACGTAGCTCGATGGGATTTGGATTTTCTGAGGTGCAGCATGTCCATTAATTCCGGGTTGGACATGGCTTTATATGTCAGGCACAGATCGCCTCTGAGCAGGCGGTATGCCACTGAGTAGAACTGAAGTTTTGTTAACCGAGCAGCATATGGCATCTGTTTGAGCCCTTTGATCCTCTTGGTGAGGTACTTTTGGGGTCTTTCCAGTTGCTGCAGGTGTCTGGTAAGGTACAAAGGGGCATTGTACTCAATCATGGAACTGATGAGGGATGAGTAAAGAGGCATGATGACCTCCCCTGATCTAGATGTGAATCCCTTCATGATTAGGTGGGCTATATAAAATGTTTTTCTAACCACTTTGGCCACGTGGTTTTCAAATGAGATATTGCTATCAACTTGGGTCCCCAGGTCCCTAATTACTTCTTCCATACTTAATGGATTACCACCTATGTGGTAATTTGTGGGCACTTTGTTTTTGCCAAAGGGGATGACTATACACTTTTTGGCGTTTAGCTTGAGGCCCTTGGCTCTGGCACCAGTTGTCTGTTTCTATGAGGCCCTTTTGTAGGATGCTTGTGTCGGCTGGAGAGTTGATTATGGTGCCTAGTTTGCAGTCATCTGCGAACTTGGTAAGCCACAGTCCTTCCATGTTGGCCTGTACCTCCGAGAAATATATACCGAACAAGAGATGTCCCAGGATGAGCCTTGTGGGATGCCACTTGTAACTGGTTTGGAGTCTGACATGGCTCCAGCAATTCTAACCATGTGGGTTCTGTCCTTGAGCCAGTTTGCAACCCATCTAGTGACATAGGGGTTTATATTTAAGCTGGTGAGCTTATCTGTTAAAACCAAAAAACAGCAAAACAAGCAAAAGCTAAAAACATAGAAAATTTAATGTGAGCGCTTTCGGAAACGCCAATATGTTTCCTTCTTCAGACAAACAATCACGGCATTCGCCTCTTCAGGTACAGTTTTTAATACATTTCCACAAGTATTATTAGGCTCATCCTGTGAAAATAGGGAGCCCTGTGTTAAAGCTTCTACTTGGTTCGCCATAAAACCACAAGTTGAACGACAAAACTTCGACAAACTGTTAAAACCAAAAAACAGCAAAACAAGCAAAAGCTAAAAACATAAAAAATTTAATGTGAGCGCTTTCGGAAACGCCAATATGTTTCCTTCTTCAGACAAACAATCACACAACTTTAGATATATAATATATATATATATAGATATATAATACGCTAACTGCCCAATTAAACAATTAATGTTTTTCTCATCTCGATTAATACAAGCAAATTCCCTACTAGAAACTTGTACAAATGTTAAACAATATAAGAATAATTTTCCAAAAGATCGATATTGTTTCACAAAATAAATAACACTTAATGGTCAGCTCCACATCAATTTAAGATCCGTGACAAATTGTATAAGGTCCAGGATAGATTTTCTTGTGATTCGAAAGGGGTAGTCTACTCTGCTTGTTGCCTGAACTGTCCCTCTTTCTATATTGGAAAGACGGAAAGAAAGTTTAGGCAAAGGATTTACGAACATCAATATGCCATTAGAAGGAAAGACATGAATAATGCCTTAGCTAGGTATATAGAAGTATTTCCTGACCATAGTTTTAGGTTTAACATAGTGAACCAGGTACAGCTGGATGTCAAGGGGGAACCATGGCAAATTAAACTTGAGATAGAGGAATTATTATGGCAAATTAGAACAGTTGCCTACTTGCCTCCAGGTCTCAATGAAACTGTATCTATTAAATGTTTCTTAAAATTAGCAGCATTGAAGAGATGAGCTCCTTTATTATTAGGAAACCTCCTTATATTACTTCCTGTTGGTGGCCACTATTTAACATCATTTAATATGTGCTATATTAATATGTGCTATATTTATTTTTATTTGTACAACCACAAACATTTTAGAAAAGAGTGTTTTAATATTTTTATAAAAAAAACGATGTTTATTTACCACTAATGATTTGTTTTCTAACTTAGAAAAACTGTGGAGCTGACCATTAAGTGTTATTTATTTTGTGAAACAATATCGATCTTTTGGAAAATTATTCTTATATTGTTTAACATTTGTACAAGTTTCTAGTAGGGAATTTGCTTGTATTAATCGAGATGAGAAAAACATTAATTGTTTAATTGGGCAGTTAGCGTATTATATATCTACGCCCTAAAGTTGTGTGATTGTTTGTCTGAAGAAGGAAACGTATTGACGTTTCCGAAAGCGCTCACATTAAATTTTCTATATTTTTAGCTTTTGCGTGTTTTGCTGTTTTTTGGTTTTAACAGTTTGTCGAAGTTTTGTCGTTCAACTTGTGGTTTTATGGCGAACCAAGCAGAAGCTTTAACACAGGGCTCCCTATTTTCACAGGATGAGCCTAATAATACTTGCGGAAATGTATTAAAAACTATACCTGAAGAGGCGAATGCCATCGGTAATCTGACGGCTTTGATTCAGGTTCTTATGGGCCGAGTGGATAATTTAACACAACGAATGGAAAAATTAACTGCAAGTCCTAACCTAGTAGGCACTAGGTCCGAAGAGCCTGTATCTCGTTTAACAAGCATGGATGTACAACAATTGCCAGCTCCAAATAACCATATGCCTGTTAGTGGCGACAATGGGCTTGGAATGCACAATGTGTCAGGAAATGATATTTCACTGAGGTTAATTACAGCTGAGCGGGGTGGAGAGGGTCAGATGCACCAGATTCGTACTACTAACAGTGATAACAACACTATTGTGTATGAAACCGCTCCAACCATTGGGAATTTTTTAACTAGTGAGGATTTCTTTGAGGACAGTTGGCCATTAGATTCTACACCCTCTACAACACCACCGGTGAGTAATATTACTACATACATTAACAAGTTTGATCAAAAGCTCTTTCACTGTAGAAAGCTACAGCTGGAAATCTCTTATTTCGATGAATGTCTTAAAAAACAAATTATACCTAAAGGGCTTAGGCAGTGAAGGTACCCTGTCGGACTGGTTGAGGGGTCTGATTTTCATCACGAATTGTTAGACTTGTTTGATAGACAAGGATTTGATTTTATTAAAAGCTTAATCATCTATTATAATGTTGAAGTAACTGCCTTAAAAGCCCATCTTGAAATAAAGAACAGTCGATTAAGTCTAACATTGACTTCTCCCGCTACAAATATGATTATTTGAGAATTTTTAACAGCATCGAAGCTACTATGCTGGTTGAGGGGTCTGATTTTCATCACGAATTGTTAGACTTGTTTGATAGACAAGGATTTGATTTTATTAAAAGCTTAATCAACTATTATAATGTTGAAGTAACTGCCTTAAAAGCCCATCTTGAAATAAAGAACAGTCGATTAAGTCTAACATTGACTTCCCCCGCTACAAATATGATTATTTGAGAATTTTTAACAGCATCGAAGCTACTATGCTAAAGTTAATTAATGTCAAAAAGAAAAAGATCGCGAGGGATGTCCAACAGTACAAGAGCCGGAAAGCATACCCTCCACCCCCTCCAGTTTTTACCGGTGCTGTTCGTGACACTGGAGATAACACTGAAGGGGATAATTCTAATATGCCCCTTGATGTTAATACTTCCTCGGGACCTGAAATTGAACCTCGTAGGAGTGACCGTATTAGGAATAACATTAATAGGGATGGTTCCAACATCACTAAAGGGGCGACTCATCAAAGAGACAATGGCAATAATACTAACTCACCACATAATAATTTCCAACAGGGTTTTCAGGCTTACCAGCCAAATCAAATGAATCAACCAAGGACTGCCTCAAATCAGAAATGTACGAGGAACAGGAGAAATCAGAGGAGGAACTAGTGAACATTGAAACTCAAGTCCACAAATATGTCCTAATTCTGGGGATGACTTCTTTTCTCTGTAATTATACTGACTTAACCATCCCACAAGAAATCATTGATTTTTTTGCACTAGGGTTAACTTTTGTTCCGGATTCTCATATGAACTTGGTAAACACCATAATCGACCTTAAACTTTTTGTTAGGAAAATCAACCTCAATGCCTTATTAGGATCATGTTCTACTGTTAACAACCCATTAAGAGTTTCTAGCCTTTTTAATCCTCCCCTCCATCCTAATATACTTGCTTTTGAAAAAATGTGTGAATTAGATTTTAGATCTGCTAACACATTTAGGTTTAACAACCAAAAGAGGGGTTATAACATCAACCAAAATGAATTGGACTTTATTAAGCTTTTGAAAGATTGCAAAATAAGGGCTATGAAACCGGATAAAGGAGGAGGGTTGCTTTTTATGTATCACAACACTTACATTAATTATATGATGAAACAGCTGGATACTGCAGTTTATCAACCTGTTAGCATTAATGAGGTTAACATGGCGTACAAAAAAATCAGAGGCATATTGGATGACATGTTTCTTGAGAGTTCCATTGACATCGAAGTATATAATTTTTTAACGATGCTCGCTCCCAGACTGCCGTCACTTTTTGGCACACCGAAAATTCATAAAAGGATTAGGGACCCCCCTTTTAGACCTATTGTCGACGGGAGAGGGTCCATTACATATAGTTGTGCTAAATATATTGACGGCATATTGAAGCCATTAATTGAGAAGGAGTACCAAATATGTAGGGACTCTTGGAGTTTTCTCAAAGAACTTGGGGACATCCCATTCCATCAGGAACACCAATTTTTAACAATTGATGTTCGAGACTTATATACGGTCATTCCACAAACCCTAGGGTTAGAATGGATTAGGGACATTTTAAGTTCTAGGAATGTACAGGAAAGTGTAATATATGTCATTGAAACTCTGCTGGACATTGTTCTTTCTAACAACTTTATGTGGTTTGAAGGAAACATCTTCCTTCAAAAATCAGGGGTTGCCATGGGGTCCCCCTGTGGCGGAAGTTTCGCTAATTGCATTATGGCACATTGGGAAACCACCTTGCTGTTCTCTAACCCTTTGTTTCAAAACTATGTTGCTTGGTACACTCAGTACCAAGATGACATGTTTTTAACTTGGAAAGGTCCTACTAGTTTGGTACCAGAATTTATGGCTACTATAACTACTCTAACTGACTTCCTAGACTTCACTTATGTTTTACATCCGGATACTATCAACTTTCTGGACATTTGCATCCATAAAGATTACCACAATAGTAGGTTTAGAACTACTATATATAGGAAGCCTACTTACTCAAACTCATTCCTCCACTTTTCTAGCTCTCATCCCTACCACCAGAAAAGAGCGGTGGTTAAGGGACAGTTAGTTAGAGCTGCCAGAATGGTTTCAGAGGAGATGGATTTTATAAGTGAATGTCAACTTCTGGAGAGTATGTTTGCTAACAGGGGATATCCCTTGTCATTAATTTCTAGCATTTCTGTAGAGGTTATCACCAAAAGACAAGTAGGGTATTTTCAACCTTTATTGCTAGCTAAGACAATTGTTGAAAGTAACTTAGAAGTTAATCAGGAAACCTTACTAACAACAGAGTCCCATGGGTTTATAACCAGTTTTCTTTGTACATACAGTCTTGATCATGTATTAATTAATAAGAAATATATTAAATAAAAATTGGGCTCTTTTAATGGAGGATAGTAGGTTGAATAATATTTTGGGTGATGTACCTAGGGTGGTTTTTAGACGTGGCCATAATTTGAAGTCACTTCTGAAATATTCTAGTAGGCCTTTTGTAAATAAATATATAGGTATGACAAAGTGTGGGGCATGTCACCAATGTAGATTTATAAATACTACACATCAGTTTAAGATCCGTGACAAATGGTATAAGGTCCAGGGTAGATTTTCTTGTGATTCGAAAGGGGTAGTCTACTCTGCTTGTTGCCTGAACTGTCCCTCTTTCTATATTGGAAAGACGGGAAGAAAGTTTAGGCAAAGGATTTATGAACATCAATATGCCATTAGAAGGAAAGACATGAATAATGCCTTAGCTAGGCATATAGAAGTATTTCCTGACCATAGTTTTAGGTTTAACATATTGAACCAGGTACAGCTGGATGTCAAGGGGGGACCATGGCAAATTAAACTTGAGATAGAGGAATTATTATGGCAAATTAGAACAGTAGCCTACTTGTCTCCAGGTCTCAATGAAACTGTATCTATTAAATGTTTCTTAAAATTAGCAGCATTGAAGAGATGAGCTCCTTTATTATTAGGAAACCTCCTTATATTACTTCCTGCTGGTGGCCACTATTTAACGTCATTTAATATGTGCTATATTAATATGTGCTATATTTATTTTTATTTGTACAACCACAAACTTTTTAGAAAAGAGTGTTTTAATTTTTATAAAAAGAATGATGTTTATTTAACACTAATGATTTGTTTTCTAACTTAGAAAAACTGTGGAGCTGACCATTAAGTGTTATTTATTTTGTGAAACAATATCGATCTTTTGGAAAATTATTCTTATATTGTTTAACATTTGTACAAGCTCCTAGAAGGGAATTTGCTTGTATTAATCGAGATGAGAAAAACATTAATTGTTTAATTGGGCAGTTAGCGTAATATATCTACGCCCTAAAGTTGTGTGATTGTTTGTCTGAAGAAGGAAACGTATTGGCATTTCCAAAAGCGCTCACATTAAATTTTCTATGTTTTTAGCTTTTGCTTGTTTTGCTGTTTTTTGGTTTTAACATTTTGTCGAAGTTTTGTCGTTCAACTGGTGAGCTTATCTATAATGCCCAAGTGGGGTATTGTATCGAAGGCTTTTGCGAGGTCCAGGTAGGCTGTGTGGACCACCTTCCTATCGTCAATGGCCTTGGTGACTGTTTCAAAGAAATCGACCAGGTTTAAGAGGCAGGATCTGCCCTTAACAAAGCTGAACTGGGTAGGATCCAGTGTCTGTAGGTCCCCAATATCTTTATTTATGAGGTCCATGATGATCCTTTCCATAGCTTTGCAGACCAAGCTAGTCAGGCTTATGGGGCGATAGTTTCCAGGATCCGTTGAGGCACCACCTTTGTGGAGAAAGACCACTGTTGCTGTACACCACTCTTTGGGTACATATCCTGTAGTAAGGCTGAGATTGAACAGTAGTTTTATGTTTGGGTTTAGCTCTTCTTGGAGTTCATGTAGGATGCAGCCCGGGACACCGTCTGGTCCCACTGATGCTGTGTTTTTTGCTTTGAAGAGGGCGGCTCTTACCTGAGCATCTGAGATGTCAGGGGGGCAGCACTCTGCTGGGATAGATATTTGCCCTTTTGGTGGGGAGGGAGGGAGAAGTTTTGACACTCTTCCCCCTATGGGCTACCTGGAGCTTGCAGTACCAGCATAACAGTGTTCTACAAATGGGTAGATAGCTGTGGGTTACCCTCTGAGTCCTTGCAAGTGTGTGTGTGTGTGTGTGTGTGTGTGTGTGTGTGTGTGTGTGTGTGTGTGTGTGTGTGTGTGTGTGTGTGTGTGTGTGTGTGCATGTGCACTCAATTGTGTGTGAGTGTGCATATTTGTAGGAGACAACATTCAGAGGCCACATTCTCCAAATACAATAAACCTTGCCATACATCATAAGGGATGGTGATGTTGTTGACATTAGGAGAGCCATGACAAACCCTCACCCTACTATCCCTGTGGCATGTGCAATAAATGCATATCCCTGTAGTAGCACTGATTTGACAAACAAGGGTTTGTATTGCAGTCCTGGTCATTGTGTGATTGTGGGTATGTCAGAGCATTATCATGGATTTCAGTGAGTACAATATCCAATGTGGGGTATGGGTGCTGGGTATACTATCTTTACACCATGGTACCCCCAGTACATGTCCCAAGGTCCACTGTATGAGGACCGCTGTCAACGTCAACCATACAGGTAAATGATTACACTATCCAGCCCAGTGATGCATATGCTGTATGCATAAACTCTGTAACAGTATGTACTCACTGACAAGGTAGTTAGCACTGCTAAACCCAGGTCTGTCAAATGTGTCTATGACTGTATGTGTATGTCAATGGGTATATGACACTGTGTCATACTATGTACTGTACATTAGCACCCAGTACATCCCCCATTACCATACTGTATAAGGCCTGGTGATGTTCTTCACTTAACATGTAACTCAGGACACACCTCACCCTAAAAGCTTTGTGGTGTGTGCAATTAAGGCCAAACGCATTAGTAGCAATAAGTACCTAGGTAGGGGTTCTACTATCAGTGTTGCCAAGTAAGTGTGTGTGTATATGTGGAGAGATCTACTTCAGTTTGCAGAAGATATATGTCCTAGGAGATCATTTGTCTGAGAACTGACTTCAAGCGGTAACATTTCAAAGCAATCATCTCATGGAAATTCATTTCATCAAAACTAGTGGATGTTTAAATGCCCTCTTCCCCACTGTACAGCTGTACAGCAATACTGGAGTTGGTACATATAGTTAGGTGTGATTGTTGTAGGCACAGCCATCCACATTGGGGTTATTGTTGTGCCCATCCCCCCACTTAGTGTGCTGTTATATTGTACAGTATATGTTAACAAGTTAAGTAGTTGTTAATCACACTATGTACTCACCATGCACTCACCTGTATACACCCCTCAGACCTATCAGCCATGTGACACATGCAGTAACTGTTATACAGACCTGTTACTTGTGTCCATCTGTACCCGGGATATGGCACAGCCAATGTGTCACTACAGTGCCACACCCCTCATAGGAAAGGACAACAGACCAACATCCTGCTGACACACAGACACCTAGAACACAAACAGAATACATTATGGAGACCATAATCAGTCAGTGTTTATAACAGCTATAATGCATCATGGCTATACAGCTACACACCCTGATGTGTAATCATTCATCATTCCAGCTGACAACACGTTAAACAGCATTACAATGCTAAACCTTAGTACATTCACCCTGTGCATTAGAACCATATTAGCATGTCCCTGCATCGATGGTATGAATGACAGGGATGTGGCACAGGTATCATCATATTCACAGGGTGTGTTGTGGATTTGCCAGAGGCCTAGGCTGAGCCATTTGGTTGACATCATGTGTGTGGGTTAGGGGGTTCTTTATTAAATGGGCTGTGCAGACGTGGTGTGTGTAGGTATGGATGTGCCCTAGATGTGTTGGTGATGTGTGTGTGTATGTATGCACACATTTCTGCCATGTGGCTACCCTATACAGGAGTATGTTGCACAGCTGCAGACCATACATGGCAGGATGTACAGTTTACCATGTCTGGCCATGGACATGGGAACTGTGCCTGCCAGGGGTTACACGGGCACTACCAGGCAGAAGCCCAGATATGGTACTCTCCCCTGATGATGACAATTGTCCGCTGGATCCGTGTCCCTGTTGGGACTGGCCAGGACCACGTGTACATGGCCTGCTGTGTTGTGGTGTGGACAGCAACCCCCTGCAGTGTTGGTGTCAGTACTGCCACTAATGGAGTGGCCGTGAGTTGTTGCACATCCACATAGATCTCCACCTGTTGGTGTTGCTGACCTACATCCACATGGCCAACTGCCTACTCCACCACATGCTCTAACACAGAAACCACTTGGTCAAGGATTCCCACCACTTCCCCCAACCGTCTGTCCATGACCTCTGCAAAATAATGGTGGACACCTGAAAGATCACGGATGTAGTCACATGCAGCAGGAAGAGTAGCCCTCTGCAGTCTCAGACCATCTCTGGTATAACATTCCATACATGCCTGTACCTCCATGTTGGCCCAAAACATGCATGTGGTGACACCTGCTGTGGCACTTCTGCCAGGGGCATGATGGCCAGCAGCCCTCCAATGAACATGCCTGTACATCTGCCTGTGTGGGACCTCACCAGTCATCTGGCTATGGCTGCTGTGTGCAGACACACTTGCCATAGTCAACACACTTTACTGTCCCATGCCACCACCCACCAACTGTCCCTCATCTATGACTACTGGTGGTGGGCTATGTATGGTCATTATGACTGTGTGCGAGAATGGGGGTGTATAAAAGTGGGATGTCAACCACTGGTGCAGATTCAGCCCCTGACAACCCTGCCTGTGCCTCATTATGCCTATCATCATTGTCAGAGTCTGTAGGGACACTACCATCAGTTTGCCTGCAGGAGGGACCCTGACACACCTTGCCACCTGTGAGGGGCAGACAAGAAATGCAAATTAAGACCTGTACATTATGGTTTACGTTTACACAATCACACACACATACACACTCACACACACACACACACACACACACACACACACACACACACACACACACACACACACACACACTTACCTACAGGTAAGGTAGCACAAAGATATTACACAGACCTCTCATCACCCAACAGTCAACATGCATGACATATGGCACTCAACAGCATGCACTGCAGCCATACTCAATCCTTGTTACCAACATTATACATTTCTGTGATGCATGAGTTGTGTTAGTAGGTGATGTCCCTTCCCCTGGAACACACTGAACCCATGTACACAGTATTGCTGTGCACCTGTACAGTACACTGGCATGTACTATACACCATACCTCACAAGTGTCCACACCATTTCTGAATGTGTATATGTGTGGCAGTTATATTTGCTCTGTTGCTCACAGCCCCTTTGTGTTTGTATGACACATACCTGGGATGATATGGGGACTTATGTCAATAATTAATGGCTGTCCTTTGATTTGCAGATCTCATCATCAGCAGTGTATGTATGTGCAAAAAATCCAGTTACACTGACAACCTTCAAAGCTTAATGTGGACATGAGGAGGGTACACACCTGTGTTGACATGGCAGCCTTTTCTATGATATGCAATGGGGTCACAATACTGCATTTATCAACATTGCACACACCTGATATGTGACATATGACCTGTGCAGTCCAATGCAGTATCAAACAAATGTGTTAGTCGTGCAGATGCTGAATGAGATGCATACAATATGTGGCTTGCATAAGTGTGCACACCCTTAACACAATGGTTTGTTGAAGCACCTGTTAAGTGAACTACAGCAATCACTATTCTTAGAAGGGGTATACTAGCATGTCCCATCTTTACTTGCCATTATTTGGTCAGTCTGCCATACAAATGTCCCCCAACCCTGCCAGATTGCAATGTCAGCTCATGTGCACAGGCCTTGGAGGTCACACAGTGGCTTTACTATTGCTGTAGAGTCAGGGTTATGTCTGGCACAATTCATAACCTTGACTGTGTTCAGATACAGCCATTTTTAGCAAGTTATGGATGCATGCTTCAGTTCACTGTTCTGTTTCAAGATGACACCCCTCCCCATCCTCAGGCTTATTGCAGATGCTTGACAACTATGGGCCACACTTGACTGTTATTCTGCTCCAGATTAAAAAAAACATGTCTACCGGCCTGGTTCAAGCTAATGAACAGCAAACCTAAAGGTGTACACTGGCACCAGCAAGCTAAAAATTGGGGATGGTGGCCCTGAGGTGGAGTGAGGTGTTGTTTGTGCACCACATGTATCTTTATGAATACTGTCTGTAGGTTTGAGCCTTGGTCTCATGACACCATTACACATTGCCACACATGCCTTTGTGAGACTTGATATTATGCTTATGCTACCTATAGAGAGCCCTGGATGATGTATCATGTAGGACAACTCTGCCATGAGATTACCCTAACCCATAGGCCACACATATGTAGAATCCAGGCAATTGTCGAAACAGGTACTGCACAGGCAGTACTTGCAAGATATTCCTGCAAGTCCTTTAGTGTTGCTGCATGTTTCTGGGCAGCCTCCATGATCATTTTATAACATATTTTGTCATCTGTTTTCGATGGGCATGTATTTTTTTTCTACATCAATGTTGTCCCATACTTCATACAAACATACATGACTGTCTGCACTGTTTGGCATGGTATATGCAATGGTGAGGTAAGGCTACATTTCCCACTCCTGAGTCCTACCTTTCGGATATGGGATCCATTTCATTGTTTGTAAAATGTGTGCAAGCCACGGCTGCCTATGTTGCAGGTGAGTGGGCAGATGTCATGGACAGCAAACCATTACTTGGTGTGACACTGATGCCCTGTACTTCATGGAAGGTGTGTACAAGAAGAGTGAATGCTGTCAATACATCACAAGCTGGTTCCACAATATGTTATTTGAAGTGTGTGCACACATATGCTTCCAGTGTTTGTTAAGGTATGTATTCCCCATATTTGTTGTCCTAACATAGGATTCTATATTAGACATTCATTGCTCATGTTAGGAGTACATTACAGGTTGTAAAAGGTGTGGAATGTGGTATTGTGGTTTGCCCTTGTTTATATCAGGAACAGTTGGCATTGTAATAGTTGTGTATACACTGTTGTAGCCACTGTATAAGGTTAATGTTTCAGACATGTCCCTACTGTAGGCCATTTGTCCCACCAGTATGTTCATCTCTGCCCACACATCTTGCACTGACAGGTTCTTAGGTATACTGCAGGACTCTTACATGCCCTTCAGATATGCTACCATGGTGACCACTGTGATGCAATGCAGTTAACACCAACAGTAAGTGAATATGTACAGCATGCATTATGGGTAGGTGTGTTAAATGTGTACATGGCAAATAGCATGGTCATAACATGGCCAGTGTATTGGCAACCTGAACAAAACAACTCCATACTCACCAGCTACAGGCTGCTGCCCCAGTTGTATACCAGACCTAAATAGTTGTGTGAGAGAAGTAATATCAGTAGTCACACCTGTGAGACTGATACAGGGTGGGAGCAACATTTCAGCACATCGACAGTATAAACCCACAATACTAGAGATTATGCACATCTGTTCATTACTACACTGCAGCAACAGACTATCTGATCTGGCATATGCATGTAGATACTTTACAGATGAAAATGGATAAGCAACAGTGGCATAGTAATTTGCCTTGAGGCCTTACCTGCATGCTCTTCGTCCATTGTGTGGGTGGCACCCACCTCCACAATTCTGTCTTAGTCTGCTGGCTTGTCTGGCAGGCAGGTGACCCAAGGCTAGTGAGGAGCTCCTCAGCATGTGTCAGTGGGGGCTGGATGGCATGAACCTCACCTGTGGCTAGCTGGTCCCTCCTAACTGCAGCAGCACGCTGATGGGCATGGTGGATCAGATCTGTGCAATGATGCCGCACATGCTTATAATTTCGGTTGTGCAGGCTGACATCGTTGACCCTGTGGATGAGCTCGTTCCACAGGGTGGTCCTCTTCTGCAGATCCTGGCCCCTAGGGCTGAATAGCATGTCATGATGCAGGATGATGTGTTGAATAATTGCCTCATTTTCATGGGTGATGAAGGTGGGGAGACGTTCCCGGGGCATTGTACCTGTACAGGATAAAAGGCCACAGGACCTCATACAGTTGTTCACATGCACATCAACAGTGGATATTACTTGCAAATAATCAAGACTATATCATAACACTGTAACCTATTATGGCTTTGACATCTTGCATTACACTCCTGGCCCTGACCTGTCCAGTTCCCCCAATGTTGGACATTTAATGGCATAATCCACTATTCACCATTCATTTCTGTGTAGAGGGATGACAGTGGCCATCTTCCATCTGGATGGTGTGTGTATGGTGGCATTTCTGTGTTTGACTGTAATGTGTGATGGAACTGTGAGCACATGCCTGTGTCCATGTAGGCGGCAAACTGTGATGTTTTCATGCCCCATGGAGACTTGCTGTTGTTGCCATAAGTTAGCATTATATCCATGCTCACCATTGATGGAGGCAGGAGTGTGTTAGATGTGCATATCCCCTTGTACTAATGTTGTGGATAGGGTGCCACTGTTCCCGCCTATCCTGTCTGATGCAGGTTGCCTGTTTCCATGGTATGTGTGTATGAGTTGTGTTTTACCCACAGTACAGGTTTACTTGTGTTACTCACTCTGAGAGTGTGTACATATGTGGAGACATGGTTGCAATTGGCCTTGGTGGTTTGGATATTTCTGATTTCTAGTTATAGTCCACCTTACAGGAAGTCACCTGTGAACCTACATGCTTGCTCAGATAGAGGTGCACTTGCTTCCAAGTTGTGGTCTGCACCTATGTGTCCCTGTACAGCCACTATAGCAACCTATTATGTGCTTTGTGTCTTGCTGCTATCCACCAAGGGGGATTATTCTACCATTGGTGGAGGCTGGTTGCACAGGTCATGTACTGCTGATTCCATATAGCTACAGAGGATATGAAGTGCACACTCCCTTGTTACAATGTATGGTAATTGTGCAGTTGAAACATGACCCCACAAAAGCACATGTCAACACAATCCTCACCTGTGATGTGACATATAACCTGCTCAGTTCAATAAGGAACATAACCTGTCCTGTGAAAACATATGGGAATTAATACTCAGTACAGTAAGCCAGTTGAATGTGTGTGCACACCCTTACAATGATATGTCGTTTAAACATCTGCTGAGATGATTACAGCATCCATTTGTCTTGGTTTGTACTCTAATGTCATATCACATATTCACTTGGCAATGGTTGCTCACCTTCATTGAAACAGCTTTGTATCTTTTTCAATAGAATTGTACAGGTTATGGGTCACATTTGAGGTGAGAAACATTTTGACATAACTTTCTGTGGTCTCATTGCCATACAGCACATAGATCTGGCATTCCAACAGAGGTGTGTACACTTTGATATCCAGTGTATATGGGTGTTGATATAGCTGTCAATTGTAGGCATGGACAGTGGGTCATAACATAGTTGTGCACTTCTCTGATTACTACTTGATAAGCATGCCTACTGTAGTACCCATATCAGTGTCATGGCAATGCAACAATCAGTAGCAGTACACATTTTATTTGGTTGTATGCAGTGACAGTGATATTACACACATGTGCAACACATACATCCTATTTTCCAGACTGCTTGTGACCCATGTTATTACTTCTGTGCCTTTCAGCCGAACATACGCACACATACATGTGCTCAGGGGATAAGTGGTATGCATGTGTATTCTATGTCAGTATGGCACACTGTATTTACAGTCTTGCAGCTCAATCATATGTCTCAACCTGTTATACCAAGACTTCTGGCCATTGGTCCACATCACTGAGTGACAAAACAGGAAAATCAATTTTGATAAAGTATTAATATAGCTGACATAATGCAAGTATATGTGTATGTGACTACAGATATCTGTCACAACTGTGAACATTATCCAGCAGGACACTGTACAGTTGAATGTTATTAATTCAATATATCATATGCAGTTTAACACACACATCTGCAACAGTGCTTTACTATGCTCATGCCCTATATAGGTATCCTAGATTTACAATACAAACATGTATAATACTCATATTCACAGGTAACATATGGATATGGGAAGCATCCCATTAACTGGCCTAGCAGTGGCACAGACACGACTGATTGACAGACACTCTAGAGGTTGCCATATGTGAGCAGTCCTTTCCCAGGGTGTGTCAGGCTCCTCAGCTGTGACCTGACCTATCCACCTCTTAGAGCATCACATGTGGACAAAGCCTAACATTAGGGGGGGTATATAGAGACAGATCATAGATATGCCTATTACAAAC